>NC_134487.1:226476773-226651773 GCF_040206685.1 Ascaphus truei
GAGGGTCCTGACTTCCGAATCTTCACTTCCGCATTCATTGACTCCGGGTCTGGGAGAAATTTTGTGGATCAAGATTTCGGTACGAAACATGGGATTTCTTTGGTAAAGAAGTCTGTAGCCGTCGGTCTCGAGGCCATTGATGGACGTCCTCTCCAACCAGCCTTCATATCCTTGGAGACACCAACCCTTTCTCTCTCCACGAAGGATGGACACAAGGAAGAGATCTCCCTAGACGTAACTCACTCTCCTTCAGTGCAGGTAATCCTGGGCCTACCTTTACTCTAGCAAAACAATCCTCTTATAAACTGGAGTGCCAAGGAACCCATACAATGGGATACGTCCCTTAAGGAACTTTCTCCCTCTCCGGTGCAGATGCTCGCTGGTCTAGAGACCATCTCCCCTATTAAGCCCTCTCTTCCCGAAGTATATGTAGAATTCATTGACATTTTCGACAAAGTCCGTTCTGAGGTTCTTCCCCTCATCGTCCCTTTGATTGCCCTATTGACCTTCTGCCTGGTGCCATTCTCCCTAAGGCCAGATCCTACCTTTTGTCCCTTCTGGAAACCAAGGCCATGTCTGAATATATTCAGGAGAACTTAAAGAAAGGTTTCATCAGAAATTCTAGTTGCCCTGCTGGGGCTGGGTTCTTTTTTTTTTGTTAAGAAGAAGGATGGTTCTCTTCGCCCATGCATAGATTACAGAGGCCTTAACAAGATTACCCTAAAGAATCGCTACCCATTGTCTCTTATCTCAGAACTTTTTGATCGTTTGCAAGGAGCGATTATTTTCTCTAAACTCGATCTCCGCGGGGCTAACAATCTCTTACGCATAAGACAAGGGGAATAATGGAAGACGGCCTTTAACACCCGTGACGGCCACTACGAATATTTAGTGATCCCTTTTGGACTATGTAATACACCAGCGGTTTTCCAGGAGTTTGTAAACGAGATTTTTCGTGATGTCCTAAATACTTTTGTTATCGTATATCTCAACGACATTCTTATTTTTTCAAAATCCTTATCAAAACATATCCAGCACACCAAGCTAGTTCTCTTTCGCCTTCGCGAGAATAACCTCTAAGCCAAGATGGAGAAATGTATGTTTCGCCAAACCTCAACCTCCTTCTTAGGTTATATCATTTTTGACGAGGGATTCACCATGGATCCTGGGAAACTTAAGGCAGTTCTAGATTGGCACCCAGCCCACTTCTCTTAAAGCAATCCAGCGATTCCTCGGCTTTGCCAAATTACCGTAAGTTTATCCATAATTTTTCCACTACTGTGGCTCCTATCACTGCACTGACTAAGAAAGGAGCGGATAGTTCTTCCTGGCCCTCTGAAGCATGCCAGGCCTTCGAATCTCTTAAGAAGGCATTTGTCGCCGCCTCCATATTGTGCCATCCTGACCCTACTCTCCCTTTCACTTTGTAGGTAGATGCTTCGGATATTGGAGCAGGAGCCATACTCTCACAAAGAGAAAACTCCCAGGATAAACTACACCCCTGTGGGTTCTTCTCTAAGAAATTATCTTCCGCAGAGCAAAACTACGACGTTGGTAACAGAGCGCTTCTGGCCATCAAATGTGCCCTGGAAGAATGGAGACATCTCCTGGAGGGTACCGAAAATCCTATCTCCATCCTCATGAACCATAAAAAGGTATTGTATATTGAGGGCGCTCGTCGCCTCGGTTCTCGTCAGGCACGCTGGGCTTTTTCTCAAGATTCAATTACATTATTTCCTACATTCCCGGTACCAAGAATCTCAAGGCCGATGCTTTATCTCGTCAATTTGTCAGTTAGATAAATCTGAAGATATCCCAGGGAACATTCTTCCTTCCAAATATATAATTTCTGTAAATTCTTTCAATGTACTGGATCAGATCTTGAATACTCAGATGCAAATTCCTGATGGTATGGAGGTGCCAGAGGGTTGCTTGTATGCTGCTCTGCAGTTCCACCAGAAAATCCTTGAATGGGGTCACTCTTCTAAGTCAGCAGGTCACCCAGGTAAAAAGAGGATATCGGATCTAATTAGACGCACCTTCTGGTGCCCGAATATGTTGATAGACATTAAGGAATTTATCAGTACTTGCTCTACCTGCGCCCGAAACAAGTCCGCCCGCAACAAGCCGTCTGTTCTGCTTCGCCCCCTACCTATTCCGGATCGTCCATGGACCCACCATTCAATGGACTTTATAGTCGAGCTCCCTGCCTCTAAAGGAATAAACACTATTCTTGTCATTATAAATCAATTTTTGAAACAAGCTCACTTCATACCTCTCAAAGGCCTTTCTAATTCTGCCACCTTGGCTGAAATCTATATTAAGGAGATTTTTCGCATCCACGATGTTCCACTCTCTATAGTATCAGACAGTTCACAGTTCGTCTCGAAATTTTGGTGTGCCTTCGCCCAAAGATTGGATATTTCACTTCTTTTTTCTTCTGGGTATCATCCCCAAAACAACGGTCAAACGGAGAGGACAAAACAATCCTTAGAGCAGTATCTAAGATGCTTTATCTCCAACGCATAGGATAACTGGGTAGACCTCCTTCCATGGGCCGAATTCGCTCACAACTCACTAAGAAACGAGTCCACCCAGGAGTCGCCCTTTTTTGTAAACTATGGATTCCACCCAGCTCGTCTTCCTATTTCCTCCAACTCCTCCGGAGTTCTGGCGGCTGATTCCAGAGTAAATTCGCTTCAGAACTCCTGGAGAAGGATTCAACAAACTCTTCAGCAGGAGTCCTTAGACAGAAGAAGCAGGCGGATCGACATCGCCTAGAGGATACCTAAATTCAGGCCAGGAGACAAAGTGTGTCTCTCTTTGAGGAATATAAGACTGAAGACACCTACGATGAAATTGGCCCCAAGGTTCCTGGGTCCATTCACCATCATTGAACAAGTCAATCCTGTGGCATACCGCCTACGACTACCCCAATCTATGAAGATTCCATCAGTCTTCCATGTATCACTGTTGAAACCTGTCTTTCCAAGTCCTCAGTTTCCGGATGTCTCTCCAAGACCGCCACCAGTCATTGTACAGGGCCAAGAAGAATTTCGAAATTCAGTCAATAATCGATTCAGATACTCCAGAGGAGCTGTCCAATTCTTGGTACACTGGAAGGGTTTTGGACCTGAAAACGCTCCTGGGTACCTCAGAATCAGATCCATGCTCCTGGCCTGTTGAGGCGGTTCCATGCCAAGTTCCCGCACAATCCTTATAGGAATCGTCCTGAGGCCGATTCTCAAGGGGGGAAAGGGGTGACTGTAAGGAATCGGGGAAAATGTCCTTTGTGACATGTTCCCTCCTTAACTGCTGCTACTCAGCCCTCCGTCATGGCACCAGCGCATGCGCGCACCCCGCTCTATTTACAGAGCGCTTGTGCACACGCAGCTCTAATAAAGTTGCCTCGGAGCTTAGCTCCACCCCCCCAGATGCACTGCGCGACGCGTGTCAGCGGCGCGTTCACGTGACAATGTGCACCGCTCCCCAGCTGCGTGGCAAGTAATCAGACTGCCATTTGTCACCTGTGCCTATCACGGCTCCCGCTGCTGCCACGCCTCCGTTCTGTCCCCTGTCCTATTGGCTGCTATGCCTTATTTATACCCTACTTGCACTCTCTAGCATTGCTCAGCATAATCACTTTTAGTCTTGTGTGCCTCACAGTTCTGTTGTGCCTAGCTCCTGTTTCAGTTCTGTCTTGCATTTTGTCTCCTCGTGTACCGACCCGGCGTGTTAGTGAAACCCCTCTGGATATCGACCTCGGCTTAACCTCGACTATGTTTACCTCTCCAACCCAAGACCAGGGCTACACGTACTTCGACGATTCTCAACTCTCCAATCCCAGACCACGGCTTTATGGACTTTGACCACGTTGCTCTCTATAACCCAAGACCCCGGCGAGTATAGGGACTAACCCACTCTCTCCTACCCAGACCCAGCTATGCTGACAATCCGCTTCCCAGGCACGCCTACGCTGGTGTCGGTGCGTGGTTTCATACCTTCCCACCTCAGTACCGGGGTCTTGTCTTGTTTGTGGGTAGCGCAAGCATTACACTGAGAAAAGAAAGACTTGCCGGCGCCAGATCAGTCCTTTAAATAATAATAAATCCGAATAAAGACCAAACCGTCTCTTGCAAAGTCCCAAAAGTGTCCTTGAGCAAACAGGCAGTGAAGGGGTCAATGAACGGCTCAAACCAAATGATAGTGCAATATGTAAAAAGAGAAGAAAACAAACAGATAATGGTGCAGTACGCCAAAAAAGTTGACATTAAAACATTAAAAACTCACACATGACAAACATAACACACAATGACAGACAGACACTAGCAAGACTATAATCCTAACAAAAAGCTATTTATTAACATTGAAATACTGGGTTCCGGAGGATACAGCACTTAAGTCCAGAGGGGTAAAATTGAAACCCTACTTACAGGACAGTGGATGGTAAAGGCAGTAAATCTGAAGATCGCTCAGGTGCTCCTCTCTGATGATAACTGGAGCTCCTTTAGGGATTGCCTCGTGTGGGGGATGGATGTTGAGTCGCACGAAAACCGGAACTTCCTGGTGGATGTGACGTCACACGCTGCGGTGTTACTGTAATCGCTGCTCCTCTTCCTCTCCTTTCCCCCCACAGCCTACACAACTGCTGCCAAAATCCTCCACAACCAAACAGACAGCTCTAAAAACAGGATAATCTCCCTATTATCCTGTTTTTAGAGCTGTCTGTTTGGTTGTGGAGGATATTGGCAGCAGTTGTGTAGGCTGTGGGGGGAAAGGAGAAGAAGAGGAGCAGCGATTACAGTAACACCGCAGCGTGTGATGTCACATCTACCAGGAAGTTCTGGTTTTCGTGCGACTCAACATCCATCCCCCACACGAGGCAATCCCTAAAGGTGCTCCAGTTATCATCAGAGAGGAGCACCTGAGCGATCTTCAGCTTTACTGCTTTTACCATTCACTGTCCTGTAAGTAGGGTTTCAATTTTACCCCTCTGGACTTAAGTGCTGTATCCTCCGTAACCCAGTATTTCAATGTTAATAAATAGCTTTTTGTTAGGATTATAGTCTTGCTAGTTTCTGTCTGTCATTGTGTGTTATGTTTGTCATGTGTGAGTTTTTAATGTTTTAATGTCAACTTTTTTGGCGTACTGCACCATTATCTGTTTGTTTTCTTCTCTTTTTTACATATTGCACTATCATTTGGTGTGAGCCGTTCGTTGACCCCTTCACTGCCTGTTTGCTCAAGGACACTTTTGGGAGTTTGCAAGAGACGGTTTGGTCTTTATTCGGATTTATTATTATTTAAAGGACTGATTTGGCGCCGGCAATTCTTTCTTTTCTCTGTGGTTCATTTTCTGACTGTACAGTCAGTATTTGCCAGGCTGCCTGCAATATTTATTTCAAGTATTTTCA
Source organism: Ascaphus truei (assembly GCF_040206685.1). Taxonomy (NCBI): domain Eukaryota; kingdom Metazoa; phylum Chordata; class Amphibia; order Anura; family Ascaphidae; genus Ascaphus; species Ascaphus truei. The sequence goes on from NC_134487.1 coordinate 226,482,188, forward strand.
TTATTTATATTTTTTTACCGTTGTTTTGCACCGTCTTTTTTTCGGCAAGCGTTACACTGCTAAGTTAATAAAAGGGTTAACTCCGAGGCGCATGCGCGAAGCCAGAGTAGATGGAAGCTTAGGTTTCTAGCTCTGCTCGCATTGGCACAATAATCAACTAAAAGCGGCAATTAAAGTGACCCCTCACGAAACAGCCCAACAAGATCAATTAGGGGAGCACCCGGTGATGCCGGCACGAGGGAAATCAAAACAGAAAGACCCCTCGGTCACCACATATTTTAATTTAAAAAAAACAGCAGCGGGAGATGGCCCTGATCCCCCTACTGCAGGGATGGTGGCAGAGGCTGAGGTTGCCAGGCTGGCTGTGAGAGCAGACGATAACGAACCAGTTACCAGAAAAGACCTCAGGGAGTTCTGCACCGAGATGAAACAGTTCTTCAACAGAGAACTGTGGAATCTGCGGAGGGACCTCGATGAACTGGGGGAGAGGACCGGGTCCCTAGAGACCAAAATGGATGCCAACACGAGGGCCCTCCAACAGACAAACAAAGCAGTAGCCCAGTTACAGGATAAGATCCGAGACCTCACAGACAAACAAGAGGACACCGAAAACCGGGACAGACGAAATAATGTCCGTATCCGTGAGGTGCCAGAGACGGTAACCGATGCTGAGGAATTTGTACAGCAGTGGCTGGAGCATATACTGCCTGATAAATCCAGGACTTGCACCTTGATAGGTGCCATAGGGCCCTCCGTTGAAGACCACAGGCAGGAGCCCCCCCTCGGGATATAATAGTACGCTTTCATTTTTATAAAATAAAAGACTCAGTCTGTCGGATGGCCAGGGAAGCCAGAACCATGGAATATGAAGGCGTCAAGCTTCAGATCTTCCAGGATCTATCCCCGGCTAACCTCCTAAGACGACACAGCCTGGGATCGGTAACCAAAACTCTACAGGACAAAGGAATCAGATACAGATGGCTGTTTCCGTTCGCCCTACTGTTAGTGAAGAATGGGGTTGCGAACACTCTGCGGAGGGTCGAGGATGGAAACAGCTTCCTCAAGAAGCTGGGATTGCTGCAGAACCCCCCCAGCCCTGGCTCCTCTCAACCACCTTACCTGGAATCTGAGGCTGTTCCGACCCCGTCAACGTTCTGGAACAGAGTGGGAGCCGAGCCAGAGGAAGCCACGTGAGATCACGAGTTCTACACAGCTCCGCCGGACTGGTAGAGCTCTTAAAGGGGCCTGAATCATGTCTCCACCCCTCGTGTCAAAATGGCAAGCCATAGGTACTCCTGCGATGTCCCCCCCTGGTGGTCTTCTCCAAGAACTGCAGCAAGGCGACGCCGGATCCCTTCTCCTGCGACGAACGAGGAAGCTGAGAGCAGGAAAGCAGGCTAAAGGCACGAAGAGGAGGGAGGAGGGAGGAGCTTCAGACCTGCACACACCGCAACGGCATCACAAAGACTCCCCGGCGCTCGGGCACTTCCGCCCCTATGGGAGACTTCCGGGTCGGGGGCGCAGAGTGTGGAGGGGGCGACAGCCAACGCAAGACCAAGGCATTGGGACTGAAGGGGGAGGGAGGGAATAGTAACTGGGCCGAGGAGATAGAGAGCAGCAGCTACGAGGGGCTAGTTTCCCCGAGAACCCGGGGCGGGCCTCAGCATAGGGGCAGCCCTACACCGGTGATCCAACAGGGGGGTAGGGGAAAGCCCCCCCCTTGCCACCCCCCCCATATCATCTTCTCCGTTGTCCCCTCCCCCCCCAACCTCCCCCCCTCTCTCCGTTCCCCCCCCTCACCACTCTCCCCGCCACCCCCTCCCCCCCCTCACCCCCCCCACAACCTCCCCCCCTCTCCCCACCTCTCCACCACATTAGTCCGCCTCCCCCCTCCTCTCCCCATCACCCCCTCCCTCTCCTCCCCCCCCCTCCCACTACCCTCCCCTTCCGTTCCCCCCCCCCCCTCATCACCCCTCCCCTCCCCCCTCATCACCCCCTCTCTCCTCCTCCTCCCTCCCCCCATCCCCCTTCTCCCCCCTCCCCACCCTCAGGGCCTCCCTACCGACCAGGCAATGGACTACCGACAAGTAAAAGCCGCCATACTGGATCGCTTAGGTCTGACACTAAGATGAGACCCCGAGTCCTCGCTCAGCGATTATTGGACTTGTGTACGCGCTGGATAAAACCCGAGGAGTGCACTAAGGAGGCAATTCTTGAGCAGGTGGTTTTGGAACAATTTCTACAAATAATACCCCCTACCGCACGCTCGTGGGTAAAACGCCACGCTGCTGAAACCCTAGCTTTGGCGGTCCGACTCGTGGAGAACTTCCTTGGGGCTGAGCAGCAGGCGAGTGTCCTGGACCCGACTCCACCGGCACTTGCGGACGCCCAAAGAGGGAGGTCGGATCAATGGGGAACCTACGTCCCGTCACGGAACCGCCAAGTCCAACGGAAGGAGCAGTCGTTCCAGCAAGGACGGAGTCCAAATGCTGGTCCCCGCAGAGACCCTCATCTCCTTCCGGATGTCGGCTCGTCGCAAAATGAGAGGAACTTCCGAGGACGTCGTCCACAGGACCCACCAGATGCCTGGTCTCCAGTAACCGGTCCAGCGGAGCGCTATCCACAGCCCCCTCCTGCGAAGGAACCCTCACCATGTTCTGCCTGCGGAGAACAAGGCCACCGGTATGTGGACTGTCCACTGATGGAGTGTTCATTCAGCAGGACCGTCGTCTTGGCCTTCACTGGAGAAAATTACAAGCCCTGGCTACTTCCAGCCCTGATTGGGGGAAAAACCATCCAGGCCCTTGTGGATTCGGGCTCTGGGAAAACTCTGGTCCTCCAGGAACTGTTACCGCCCAACGTGTGTTCTTTTGACTCCCCATTGAGCATAGAATGTATACACGGCGATGTAAAACGCTATCCGACGGCCAAAATCCGGCTACAGGTAAAAGGTCAGGAGGCTTACCTCGAAGTAGGAGTCGCACCTTGGCTCCCTGCCCCTGTTGTGCTCGGTCGGGACTGGCCTTTCTTTTCGGACCTAATGGCCCCAGTCTTTCACGAGGAGCCTCCTTCTAGGGCTCAGGAGAACCCTGGTAAACTGTTCCCCTTCTCGGCAGACCTTTTTCCCAGTAGACACTGGGTTCAAAAGACTCGGAAGCAAAGATGCTTGGACAAACAGGACAAGTTACAGAAATCTGGGTCTCAAGGTGACCATTCTAGTAGTCAGAGGTCACAAGTGATGGCTGGGGATGGCCAAAGGGAGGGGGATATGGGCCCTGGAGATTTACTAGACCTGTATCTCCCTGACTTTCGCCAGAAGCAAAGGGAAGACCCAGTCCTTGCTAGACAGTATGACAAAGTGGTGAAAATTGATGAACAGATTTTAGATGCACAGGGGGTGATAGTGTTCCCCCATTTTGAGCTATCAAAGGATATTCTACACTACCGACACACTTTATTGAAGTGTGGTCGGTACCGCAAGCCGGGAAATCTCCCGGCTTGCTAGTGGCCGCCCCTCGGCGTGCCGCGCGTCATAGACGCGCGGTCACACGTCATCGGGAGCGTGCGCCCCCTGCACGCGTGTCCAGGGGCTCCCCGAGGGAGCCCTGGTGTCCCGCGATCGCGGGACAGCGGCAGGGGGTTCCGGGGGACCCGGCGGACCCGGCAGCGGTAGGGAGAGCGCCCCGATCGGAGGGCGCTCTTCCGCTGCTTCGGCGCGCGCCCGTCACACTCGGGCGCGCGCCAGGCTACTGCTGCGGCACAGAACGGGCAAATGCTCGAATAAACTGTGCCGCAGCAGTATATAGGGTGAATAGGCAGACACAAACAGGGGAGCTCACCAGACAGATATTGGTTCCCAAGGCGTTTGTTAAATCTGTGTTCACTCTAGCCCATACTAACCCTTGGGATGGTCACCTGGGCAGGGATAAAACATTGGACTGTATTTCATCCCGATTCTATTGGCCAGGGATGCATAGTGATATTGCTAAGCTATGTGCAGCATGTCCGGAGTGCCAGCTAACTAGTCCAAAAGGACAAAAACAGCCCCTTTGGTTCCTCTACCCTTGGTGTCAGTTCCCTTTGAGAGAATTGGGGTTGACTTGGTAGGACCTCTAGAACCTTCCGCGAAAGGACACAGGTTTATCATTGTAATTGTTGATTATGCGACAAGATATCCTGAGGCGTTCCCCCTGAGAACAGCAACGGCGAAGCAAGTAGCCAACTAGTTGTTGGAACTATTCTCACGGGTTGGACTTCCCCAGGTTATGTTGACAGACCAAAGTACAAATTTCATGGCTAAACTGATGCAGGATGTCTTAAAGTTACTAGAGGTCAAGTCTGTTCGGACATCGGTCTACCATCCACAGACTGACGGATTGGTGGAAAGATTTAACCAAACTCTAAAAGGGATGCTGAGGAATTTTGTAGATTCAGAGAAGAGAGCCTGGGATGAACTTCTCCCTTTTCTGCTGTTTGCAGTGCGGGAAGTTCCCCAGGCCTCCACGGGATTCTCTCCATTTGAATTGCTCTATGGCCGCCAACCCCGGGGTATCCTAGACCTCCTAAAGGAATCCTGGGAGGAACAGCAGTCCCCTTCTAAGAATACCCTGCAATATGTACTATATTTTGGCAGGGAGAATCTTAGATCAGCCCAAGACAGTCAGGAGAGACATTACAATCAGAATGCTCGCATGAGAGTGTTTCACCCAGGAGACCAGGTGATGTTATTGTTACCCAATTGCGAGAGTAAACTCCTGGCCAATTGGCAGGGCCCATTCGAAGTACTCCGCCGTACGGGTGATGTGGATTACGAGATCGCTCAACCAGGGTCCAGGAAGGGTAAACAAATTTACCATGTGAATTTGCTGAAACCCAGGAAGATGCAGCGGTCTCTATTCATCCACCCGGTGGAGGAGGAAACGGACTTGGGTCCTCAGCCTCCACGGGAGAACATCGTGAGTGACGATAAAATCCCAATGGGTAAACAGTTGTCCTCTGAACAAAAAGGGGACTTGTTAGCAATAATTACTCAATTCCAGGGTGTTTTTTCTGACTTACCAGGACACACTCACTTAATTTCCCATGCAATCGAGACAACACCTGGGGTAAAAGTACGTTCCCGTCCTTATAGGTTGCCTGAAAGTCGTAGGGCTCTGGTAGAGAAGGAGGTACAAGAAATCGTACACTTAGGAGTGATTGAGGAATCATGCAGTGAGTGGTGTAGTCCACTAATTATGTCCCTAAACCTGATGGGAAGGTAAGATTTTGTGTGGACCTCCGAAAGGTCAATGCGGTATCCAAGTTTGATGCATATCCGATGCCAAGGGTGGACGAATTAATTGACGCCCTTGGTAACGCGGAATATATATCCACGTTGGACTTGACAAAAGGATACTGGCAAATACCCTTAGAGGAAAAGTCCAAATGCAAAACAGCCTTTGCCACTCCCATGGGTTTATACCAGTTTGTGACAATGCCATTTGGACTGCATTGAGGCCCAGCCACATTTCAGAGACTCGTGGATAAGGTACTGAGGCCCATAGGACTTATGCCGCAGCCTACCTAGATGACATTGTCATTTATAGTAAACACTGGCGGGCCCATCTAAATAGGCTGAAAGCGGTCCTCAAATCTCTAAGAGAGGCAGTGCTCACAGCCAACCCTAAGAAATGTGCCTTCGGTAAAGCGGAAACCAAATACTTAGGGTATGCAGTGGGAGGTGAAAAAGTTAGGCCACTAGCCGACAAGGTAGCTGCCCTGAAAGAAGTTCCGACCCCCCAAACAAAAACGCAGGTATGCTCTCTGCTGGGTTTAGCAGGTTAATACCGGCGGTTCATCCCCACCTATTCGGAAGTGGCAGCCCCTTTAACGGACCTCACAAAAAAGTGTGCCCCTACACAAGTGGTGTGGTCAAGGGATTGTCAGAGAGCCTTTGAGGACATAAAAATGTGTCTATCAGAGGGTCCCATCCTTAGAAGCTCAGACTTCAACAGCCCTTTTATAGTGCAAACAGATGCATCAGAGATAGAGCTAGGGGCAGTGTTGTCACAACAGTTTGAGGGAGTTGAACATCCTATCCTTTTCCTGAGTAGGAAATTGTTCCCAAGGGAAAAAAACTACTCAGTGATTGAGAAAGAGTGCCTCGCAGTAAAGTGGGCAATCGAGGCTTTGAGGCATTACCTGGCAGGAGTCCATTTTACTTTGGTGATGGATCATGCTCCACTGAAGTGGCTAAATAGCATGAAGGATTCCAATGCTAGATTGACTAGGTGGTATATGGCCCTCCAACCTTTTTCATTTGAGATTCAGCCGGGAAAAGAGAACGCAAATGCTGACTTCTTTTCTAGAGAAGGTGTGGATGGTCTGGCTTCAGCCGTGCGTAGCCCCAGCCACACACTAACAGGGGAGGAATGTGACAGGGTAAACAAAAGCCACCAGTTATATGCCTGGAAAACCTATGTCTAGTCTGCAGTGCAGCAATGACTAGGTTAACTTCAGCTGGGAACCTCAGGACAATTAGTTGGATCCCAGCTGCCTAATCAAGGTGTGTTAAAACACAGGCTGTAGACAGATGGAAGCTGGCTGTTGATGAGAGAGGAGTGAGCTGCTAAAGTGATTCCTGAAAACAAGGTCTTAGTAGCAAAGTAGTGAAACTGTGAACTGTCTGTCCCCTGCATAGAAAAAGGGTAGCTGCATATATATAAACTGTCTGCTAAAGAGAAACTGTTTTGTTCGGTTTGCTGAAGGAAAAGCCATTTTTGTTTGTTGCTGAAAAAGAGCTATTTTTGTTTTGTGTGCCGTATATTTTTCAAGGCAAAATAAAACAGCCTTGTCAAGAAACCCACGTGTGTAGTTGCATGTACCCCGCAACAACAGGAAACTCATTTTAGCCGTAACAGTGTACCCAAATTCCTAGATAGACAATTCACACAATTCTACTTGGCGTCCGCTGCAGAAAAAAAAAGAGGGGTCGGAGTTCTCTTCCACAACAGGATACCATTCACTCTAGACACGATTAGGAGAGACAGTGAAAGCAGGTACTTAATAGTAGTGGGATCAGTACAAGAACAGCCACTGACAATAGCCTCGTTGTATGCCCCGGGTGAACAAGGCCACAAATTCCTTAAGGACTTTTTTCAGAAACTCACTCAGGTAGCCAAAGGCCAGATAATCCTAGCGGGAGACTTCAACCTTAGCATGAACCCGAAGCTAGACAGATCGGGAATCGCTAGAAACTGTCGTAAGAAAGTGATCGACACCCTAAAATCAGGTCTCAAGAAAGCCCAGCTAGTAGATATCTGGAGGGAACTCCACCCCACGGAAAAAACTATACTTTTTATTCCCACCCCCACGACGTCTACAGCAGAATCGACTACTTCTTCATCTCTAGTAGACTGGTCCCCTTGGTCGCCCAGGCTTCGATCCATGATATTTCATGGTCAGACCATGCGCCTATAGAGCTGAGGTGCAACCAAATTCGCCCTGATAGACCCGGTGCAAATTGGAAGTTAAATGAGTCACTCCTTAAGATCCCAGATATATGCGACTCAGTCGGAGAGGAGATAGATCAATTCTTCACGACTAATTATGGTTCGGTGAGCTCCGACCACACCTCTGGGAGGCCCATAAGGCAACCATAAGGGGCAGACTAATTGGTATTGCAGCCCGTAGAAAGAGAGAGCGTAATAATAAGATAGCAGCCCTCCAATCCAAATTAAATTCCCTCACATCAAGACACAAACTGACACAAGATCCGAGGGCCCTACTGGAGTTAAAGAACACCAAAATCGAACTAAACCTACTATTGGTCTCCCAGGCTGATAAATCTCTGAGTTGGACACAGAGGAAATTTTACAAAAAGGCAAACAGGCCGGATACCATGCTAGCGCGCAAACTAAACACTAGACAGCCCAATTATAACATACAGGCGGTGCGTCTGAAGGACGGCTCCTCCACATCCAACCCAAAAAGCATAGTCGAGGAATTTAAATCATTCTACGAAAATTTATATAATGGAGAGTGAAGGAAAATCCGTTATTTCCTCCCCGGGCTTCAGAACCGAGAGAAACTTTTCCTCTGCCAGGTACACTGAAGCCTTGTGACTGGATACTACACCATCTGCACCCGTTTTGCAGCAGACTCCCCTGGAGAAGCTTTCACGCCCTGCCACTGTTATCTCCGATTTTTGATGAACTTTTCAGGCCTGGGAGACGAACAAAATGAAACGTAACGCACGCCAGGTTTCAAATCCTTTGTCTCCATTTATTACTCATAGGGTAATGATTTTTATACAGAAAGAAAAAAGATATTGGTTAGAGGCGTAACATAGGTGTGTCTTGGGCGTATACTAGGTGTGTCTTGGGCGTAGCTTTGATTAGAGGCGTGATTTAGGGGCAGGACATATTAGTGGCGTGACTTTTGAGACGTGTTTATTTTCAATACAAGCAATTGTCTAAATACATAGCTTATTCATTGTCTGTTATCAAAAGAGACCTTGAGTCTTGCAACTATATTTCACTACCTTGCTTCTTGCAGAGAACCATTCTATTATATTCTACTAAAACACCAGGAAATTGACCTCACAAAAGTATCTACACTGGCGACACACTTTATTCGAGCTCGGCTAGTCCCACGAATTCGGGTATACCCGGGTGTATTGAGGTTTGTGACTGTTTTCTGCCCGAGTGCATTGGGTTATTTTCCAGGCAGGGATTGAAGCATTTTATTCCCGCTGGCTGCAATACTGCACAGTATATATATATATATACTGCATTACAATTCATGAATTTATGCCATCTGGTAGACACGCGAAGCATTGCAGCCTATTAAATCCTAATCATTATCATTTAACAGATCAGCCGCCCGTCAGCCAGGCATGAACCCAGGCTGGGAAGGCAAACGCAACGGGGCTTGTCAGAGGTGAGGAGCGGCGCATTCCAGGTATCTGCCAGGTACATACTGGGTATTTGCTCGAATAAAGTGTGTCGGTGCAGTAGTAATATCCTGACCAGAAAGAAAGGAAATGCAATTTGGCAGAAACTGAGTGCATTTATGAATTATATTTCAGCAAAAAGGCTGACTACAGAATCTTAACTAGTTCTGACCATACAAAATGGAAGCTTAACATGAGTGCAGACTCTGGCCTGACATACTGATCCTAACATTTATAAACCTGGGAAAGATCTGCAGGACTGTAAAAGTTATAGACCAATTTCCCTAATTAATAAGGATGTTAAAATCTACGCCAAATTACTGGCCAATAGATTAAGTCTTATCCTGCCCAGACTCATTAATCCAGATCAAGTCGGCTTTATAATGGGTAGACAAGCTGCGGACAACACCCGACGAATCATTGATCTGCTAGAAATAGCCACTAATCAGAAATTAAGCGTTATGATGTTGAGTCTGGATGCGGAAAAAGCGTTTGACAGGATTGACTGGCCATACTTAAAACACACGCTTGGGGCATTCGGCTTTGGGGAAAGGGTGAGTAGGGCGATAATGTCGCTATACTCGGGCCCCGCTGCCAAGGTCATACATCAGGGTTTCACCTCTTATTTATTTCAAATTAAAAGCGGCACATGACAGGGGTGCCCATTATCCCCCCTGTCATTCGCCCTATGTATGGAGCCTTTAGCTGCGCAGATCCGTAACAACCCGGATATATCAGGGATTACGGTGCATTCACAATCACATAAGATTGCCCTGTATGCAGACGATATACTGCTGCTGATCTCCAAGCCTCTAACCTCCCTGCCGAACCTATTTGACCTGTTGGATAAATTTAATAGAATATCAGGATTCAAAATAAACCAAACCAAATCAGAGGCCCTGAATATCAGCCTCCCAAAAGAAACTGAAAAGCTACTGAGTCTGAAATTTAATTTCAATTGGCAACCAAAACATATTAAATATCTAGGGGTCTACATCACCAAAGATTACAGGGGCATCTATGATGCTAATTACCCCAAGCTAATCAAGACACTAATAGCAGATTTAAAAAAATGGATGCCCTATAAGATCTCCTGGATAGGTAGGATACATAGTGTCAAGATGAATCTCCTCCCCCGTATCCTATATCTGTTTCAGACTCTACTAGTGCCACTTAGACTGAAGGATATACTCTCACTTCAGTCTGATATCTCTGAGTTTATCTGGGAAGGGAAAAAAACGAGAGTAAATAAGACAATTATGAAAAAAACCACGCAGACAGGAGGCCTAGCGGTACCTTGCCTGGTCTCTTATTACAAGGCGGCGCAGTTGTGTCAACTCACACAATGGCAGACCAACCCTGATCTGAAAGATGGGTGGATCTGGAAAAGAGGGCTTGTGCCCCATTAGAGATAGATAATTTGCTATGGTTACCCAAAACAGCTATTAAATGGGCTGAACGGCCGCTCTCTTCGGTGGCCAACTCATTGTCGGTGTGGGAGACCGCGAAATATAAACATACCTTGACCTTTAGACGCTCCATGATGGCCCCTTTATGGGGCAACCCTGACTTTGCACCGGGACTAGTGGCAAACGCCGCAGGGCTTTGGAAAAAATACGGATATCTTAGGTTAAGAGACCTGAAGGGTATATCGAACAGGGTTAAATCATTCGAACAAATTCGATCTGAAAAAAATGTCCCACATTCCAAATTTTTCCGCTACCGCGTTCTTCGCCAAAAACTCCCCCTTCCCACCACTAACCACATTCGAAAAGCTCTGTCTGACTAAAACAGACACACAGGGACTTACATCACAGATTTATAGAGAAGTGGTCGGTTCTGGGAGCTCACAGCAACGACAAAAACTGGCGTACCAAATTAGATGGGAAACAGATTTGGGGGAGGAATTGGAGGAGGACGACTGGACGGCTATTTTAGAGGCTACGGCTAAGAGCTCCATATGCACTACTTTGAAGGGGAATGCATATAAAGTACTGATGAGGTGGTACCTCACCCCATTAAAATGATCAAGGTTTGTCACAGGATAATCCCCGCTGTGTCCGAAACAGTGCGGAGAATCGGCGGACCTGTTGCACATGCTGTGGTCTTGCCCTCGGATCTCACACCTGTGGGACGAGATTAGACATTGGATCCAGAGAATTTTTGACCTCACAATTCCCCCTGATCCGTGGTTGTTCCTATTGAGCAGACCATGGAAGGGCCTTTCAAAATCAGGCAATAAACAAGTTGCACATTTTGCAACAGCAACGAGGTGCGAGATCGCAGCTATGTGGAAACAACCAGAGGTCCCAAATATCCCTAAAATTCGGAATCGATTGTGGTACATATGCCAGATGGAGAAATTGACGAGTCTGGTCAATGACACTGGCGAAAAATATCTAAAAGTCTGGACGCCTTGGCTGGAACAGACAGACATCCCGGGGGTTGAGGTAGCCATGATATGGCATTGATAATCCCAAGTGCATTCTCGTACAAAGAAAGCGGACCGGATTACGAGACCTAGTTGAGGGCACACCTTATGAACACTTTGGGTGGCCCAAGAAGTTGGCAAACAAACTGTGCATAGCAAATCTACCAGCCACTTATGGGAAAGAGGCAGTGCAGAGTGCCTGCCCCCCCCCCCCCCCACTCCCCTTCCCTCCCTCCCACCTTCCCCCCCTTAATTTTAATTTTTTGTTCCCCTAAGTTTAAATTACCTAAATATCCCAGCTGGTTTTAGGGATATTATGTATAACACGTGAACACTTGTTGCTCCAGAGGGAGAGACTAACAGTATCATACATGACTGTAATGGAAAGGAAATATGTATCTAAAGGTGCCTGGAATGACAATGAATATATAAAAGGATATATGAAAACCAAGCCTGTTGGATGGTCGAACGTAGCTCCTCACAGTGTGCTTATAAAGAAGAAAGCACAACACATAGCATAATACTGTTGGTAAAAGGACAAACAACACTTAAGACAACATATATCAGCTGAGAATCAGATGGGTGAAAATTAACAATAAAAGCATTTAATAACAATTCATAGTATACATAGACATATAAAACATATGGACAGAATAAAATAGAAGATGATTGAAGCACTCTGCAGCACCGATGGTATCAGATGCAATGCCCACTCACCAGATGGAAAAAGTAAGCAGGCAGTGGATATATTAGAGAGTATCCCCTCTCGATGTTGTAAGCTGCTTCCTGCTCGCGGGCGTCTCCGTTGATGTGTGCACGTCAGCCGGCGTGCAGAATCTCACACAGCACACTGGAAGGGACGCCCAGCTGGTCTGGAATGGCAGAAGCTGATTCGGCTCCCCGTCACGAGCGGCAAGCTAACTGAATAGCAGCAAACGCAGATTCGTCTGATTCGTGGAGGGAAATCGCCAAACACAGTGGTGCAGAGGTTCTAAAATCGCCACCCTACGCGTTTCGAAAGCTATCCGCTTTCTTCCTCAGGGGTATATAGTAATAAAAGTCCATCAGAGTCAGTTAAATAGAGCGTCTGTAATAAGTTGAATTAATTTCACCTGCAGTCTAATGCACATGCGCAATGGCCAAATGAAGTAGTTCTTGAGCATAGTTATGCGATCAGGCACATGCGCAGTGAGGTAGTTCATGTTAGTATTACATTGTGCTGCTGCAGGTCTGAATACTCAGCTGATACATGGACAAAACATACAAAAAACTAAGACATGACTAACTAATACTAAACAACAACATAAAGTATAAGAATCTAGTGATTTAAACATGAATATATAATAATGAATATATAATAATATAATGTGGTTATTTAGAAAAAATAAATAATCCACCAATAAGTGTGTCATCTTAGATTAAACAGTGCTTAATGCTATAAATAATCTATAGTGTTAAATAGGGCATGGGCTATGCTTTAGCTAAATAACTCAGACTTAAAAAAGGAGAATAATGTGAATCTATGGATACATTAATAAAAGTGAATAAAATTAGAATAGTGCAACAATAGATGTGCAAGTGAATACCATTAATACAAAATAATATATACTACATTGAACTTTATTATATGTGTAGAGGAGTATCATGCAAGAAATCAGCAAAAATGGACAAATTGCAAATATTGACACCGTACATACAAAGCATATTGATACTGTACGGATCTAACCAACCAGAAAAGCCTTCAGATCGAAGTCTACATTTAAGCCCATTGGGGATAGGGTACGTAATTCGTAGATCCAAAAGGATTCTCTCCTCCCCAATAGGCTTACGGTATTACCTCCTCTCCAATGTGGAGTTATGCTTTCTATTGCAATGCATTTTAAACCCTTAGGATCCTGATTGTGCACTTGAAGAAAATGATTTGACACATTATGTGTAACTAAACCAATCTTAATATTATATACATGTTCATACAGACGTCTTTTGATAGCTCTTGTAGTCATACCCACATACTGCAGACCACATGGACATTCAAGCAAATAAATAACAAAAGAACTATTACACGTGATGTGTTGCTTGATTTTATAATTTTTTTGAGTATTATTTGATATGAATTCAGATTTTCTAGTGCTGTACCTACATGCAGTACATCTATTGCAGATGAAGTATCCTCCAGAGAGTGCCATCCTACGATGAATAGGTTGCAACGATGGACAGCTAGGTGCCAGTCTTTGTCCTAAGTTAGGGGCTTTGGTAAATATAATATGTGGATGTTCGGGTAAAATACCCTCTAATTCTTTATCCTTTTTTAGTATCGGCCAATACTTTCTAAAGATCTTACGTATGTTTGGGGCCATTTGATTAAATTGGGTTATAAATGACAGATTACCTTTTTTGTTAAGATTTTTATTTTTATACTTCAAAAGACTGGTTCTGTCAATCACTGCAACCTCGGTAATGGTCCTATCTAAATCCTGTGGAGAATACTTCCTTTCTATAAACTTGTTTTTAAGATACTCAGCCTGGATATTAAATGTTTCTGGATGTGAACTATTTCTTTTCAATCGAATAAATTGGCCTTTTGGTATATTTTTGACCCATGTAGGGTTATGATGACTGTGCATGCAAATAATTATTGGATTGAACAGGTTTAAAATATGTGCTTGTGTGAATACAATTATCTACAATGGTTATCTCTAAATCTAGGTACTCTATTTTAGTGGGACTAGTGACGAATGTAAATTTCAAATTATTATTATTACTATTCATATATAACTGAAAATCAAATAACTGTGCTAATGTGCCTGACCAAATAAAAATAATATCATCGATGTAGCGCCGCCACAGCACCAAGTTTGCACCATATGGACAGCTGGACCATATATGTTGTTCCTCCCAGCTGCCCATAAATAAATTCGCATAGCTAGGTGCAAACTTGGTACACATGGCGGTGCCACATACCTGTAAATAATAAGATTTATTGAAGTAAAAAAAATTGTGAGAAAGTATAAATTTAATCCCTAAAATGAGAAAATCAATATATTCCTTAGAAATAGACGGGTCATTGTTTAAGGTGTTCAAAACTGCTTCACATCCTTGTTCATGATTAATTATTGTGTTTAAAGAATTAACGTCTGCTGTTACAAAATAATAATGAGGTTGCCATTGAATGTCCTGTAGGGTCTGCAGTATGTGGGTAGTGTCTCTTAGATATGAAGGTAGTTGCACTACATATTTTTGTAGCTGTCTGTCAATGTACTGAGATAAATGTGATGTTAAGGACTGAATGCCCGAAATGATAGGGCGACCGGGGGGAAATTCTATATTTTTATGTATTTTGGGTATTATATATAAAAGAGGTAATTTGGGATAAGTATTGTAAAGAAAATCAAATTCATGTTTAGTAATTAGATGCTGATCCAAACCTAATGTTAAATAATTAAATAGTTTCTGCTGATACTGTATAGTGGGGTTTGAGGGGAGGAGTTGGTAAGTGGACCTGTCACCTAAAATTCTCAGTGACTCCTTGATGTAATAGGATTTGTCCATAATTACCAACCCCCCCCCCCCTTTATCTGCCGGTTTTATAATTATGTTATCATTTTCTTCAAGTGCACGTAAGGTCAATTTTTCATCTTTACTAAGATTATCTGTTTTAATTTTGAAATTACGGCTTTGGGTCTCTAAGTCGTCGGTTACCATTACAAACTTGGGAAAGAAGGTGGAGGGATTCCTAAAGGTGGATGTGATGGTAGTGATTGGTAAATTAGTATTGGTATCAATTTTAGATAAAGCGTCTCTTTGAAAGTATTTCTTAAGACATAATTTACGTACGTATCGTTGAACGTCTACGTATAATTTGAAACTGTCAGGTCCTGTGACTGGAGCGAAGGATAATCCTTTAGATAACAATTTATTTTCCTTATTAGAAATTGGATGCTGACTTATATTGAAAATATTATTATAAGCGCTTTTATTTAATGTTTTTGTACCTTGCCCAATTTTTCTCCCTCCTCTCGTTCCTCTAAGGTGTTTTTTCTTTTTCTGTTGTCTGTTGTCGTACATGACTGTAATACTGTGAATGTTCATGTTATTTGTATTGCGATGCTATTTATAATGAAAATCTTCCAATAAACTTGAAGTTATAAAAAAAAAAAGGGGGTTAACTCCTTCCGCAACCCTCCCGCAATGTCTAAACTCCCACCACGGGCCAACTACCACTTTCATTCAGCCCCGCTTCCCACAATAAACAAGGCACTAGTATTTAACCCCGTCATTGCCTTAGCGGTTAGCCACTAAGGTAATGAAGCTGCTTGTAAATTTATTTTTATTGCATTGGATTGAAGCCTGGGGTCTGTGGAGCTGGTATTAATGCATATCAGCTCTGGAGACTCCCAGCTTCAATCCGATGCCAATCCCATGTCGCCACCCCATGAAATTGCCAAGTAGCTCACTTGTTGAGAGCCTCGATGTTCACATTGGAGCTTCTAGAATATGGTGATTTTATAAAAAAATGCGAGTTGGAGCTGTTTTTCAGCTCCCGTTCGGTGTGTTTGAGCTGCAGCGCTGCAGCTCGTGAGATGCACTACCCGTACGAGTTTGGCAGGTCATCAGAGCTTCTGGATAGCAACCTTGCCAAATATACGTGAACTGCTCAAATAGCTTGATGAGTTATTTATCGAAGATAGTAGAATAGACCCCTATGGTTGATGCCCAACGAAAGAACCTATTTATTGACAATAGACCAGGAGATAAATAGCTCAAACTATTTCTGAAGCGACAACCAATCATTAGTAAGCATAATGCTGAAATAATCTCAAAATCTCCGGCCTGCATTACTGAAAGAAAAAGAATGGGGGAGCAAAGTGAGAGAAATACTGTGACACTCTTCAATAGGTATAAAAATACAAAACATGCAATGATGTCTGTGCCAAATAATACACTCTGATAAATGTGCAGAATTTCACAGGTTAAGAAATTGGTGGATGGGTGAAGGAAAAAAAAATTATATATACAGTGGCGACCAACTTTATTCTTACTTTGCTAGCTCCGCGAATTTCAGAATATCCCGGTGATGTGCGGTTTTGTATCATTTTCGCCCGGGGTGTATTGCGTTATTTTCGCGGCTGTGATTTAAGCATTTTATTCCCGCTGGCTGCAATACTGCAATGCCGTGTAAAAACGCATGGGGGCGTTTGCGAGCTGTTGTCTTTGAAGCCGAGAAATTCATGAATTGTAATGCAATATATACTGTATATATATAGTATATACAGTATAACAACAACCCCTATAACTCCTAACATACACATACAGTACTGTATATGCACATCAATGATACTATAGGCCGTCCCCTGGCGAGATGTGTTTGCAGCAGAGAGAGAACCGCTGCTCTCTCTGCGCAAACATCGGCACATTAAAAATTATTTAAAATACATTTTTATTCATAGTGTAGATGTGCAGGGGGTCTCCGGAGCTGAACCGCGTTGGTTTCAGGTCCGGGGAACCCCTGCTTCACGAGATACAGCCCCCTTTATGATGTGCCGGTATCCCTCTACATTTAAAGGTCCCGATCATGTGACCGTGGCATGTAAACCAAGCAGAGGGACACTGGCACCCCCTAAAGGGGCCTGTATTTCGGGAAGCAGGGGGTCCCCAGACCTAAAACCAAAGCGGTTCAGCTCCGGAGACCCTCTGCACATCTACAGTATGAATAAAACACATATATAAATAAACACTCATTCCTTACCTTTGCGGCTATGTGCTATGGTAACGAAGCAGCATGACTGTATTTTTAATAATATTGTACAGTGAGCAGGGGGTTCCCTGAGCCACAAATCAAAACTCAGGGGACCCCCTGCTCCTGCACAATATTATTAAAAATACAGAAATGCTGCTTCATTACCATAGCTGATAGCCGCTAAGGCAATGAAGGGGTTAACCCACCGTGCCCGCTTTATTGTGGGTAGCGGGGGTGGGTGAAGGGGTTATTTGGCCTTGGTGTGAGTTTAGGACTTGCAGGGGGGTTGCGGGTGCACTTAACCCCTTCACGGCCGTAGCAGTTAATACTGCTACGGTCATGAAGGGGTTAACCCCTCCCGCTACCCCCCTGCAAGCCCTAAACAAGCACCGTTGGGGCTAATACCCCCTTCACCCACCCCCGCTACCCACAATAAAAAAAATTCACACACAGCAGCCGCCCAAAAAATAAATAAATAAATCAAAATAAATAAATAAATACATGAATATAAATAAATACATTTAAAATAAATTTTTATTCATAGTGTAGATGTGCAGGGGGTCTCCGGAGCTGAACCGCATTGGTTTAAGGTCCGGGGACCCCCTGCTTCCCGAGATACAGGCCCCTTTATGATGTGCCGGTATCCCTCTGCATTTAAATGTCTCGATCACGTGACCCCGGAATGTAAACAAAGCAGAGGGATACCATTGGTATTGGGGGTGACAGAGAATTGGAATTAACTAAAAGAGAATCCTTTTGGATTTACACATTAAAAACATTGGTTCCAAATGGTTTGAATGCTGAGTTTGATTTTAAAGCATTTTTATAAATTGGTTTTTAGTAATTTTAAAATTACTGATATTTTTAGATGATTTTTTATTAAATAAATTTTATTATATTGATTGTATTGTATCATGTTCATCTCTTAATATGTTTCTTTCTCATCTTATCACCACCAGAGTGCATCAATCGTCGAATTTACTATTAACCTACTGGATTCGTAATGCATATTAGATCTTTTGAGTGTTCATGCTGTTTGGGGGCAGCATCAACACGATTTTATACTTTTTTAATTGTTATATAATTAGTCATTTTATTAGTATTGTATTAACTAACAGTGTCTATATACATTAGTCATTTTATTAGTATTGTATTAACTTACAGTGTCTATATACATTAGCTTATTGATTTTAGAATAAGATTCTTAACATTAGACCATGTGACCCATAAGCTATTTTATTGATATTGTCTTAACTTATAGCGTGCATATGTATTAGTCTGTTTATTGTATAAATTGTATGGATTAGATAACGTTATTTAAAAATCGCGCCATTAATAAGTATAGCACCAATCACAGCAAGGTAGTAGGTATATATACCGAGCTGTCAGTACCCATAAGCCATATCCTGAAGAAGACGTCATCACGTCGAAACGCGTCGAGTCGGCTTCCGCCGCCATCTTGGTAGAGGAGGGAAAGAAGCAAGGGAACTCTCACGATCCTCAGCTCCGGCGGGAAGTGACGTCACGATCCGGAAGTGACGTTCGCGGACGCCACCAGCGGGTAGAAGCAGACGAGACGATCTATGCTGCATCTGAGAAAATATCCCCAATGCTGTATTTCCTTCTAAAGCCGTAAGCCTCCAATTGTCTTACTTATTAGATAAAGTTGATTTCCATCTACACTATGGCTGTTTTCTATTTTTCTAAGATGTGCTGACCCATATACCAAACCTCCGGAACGAGCTGCATCACAGAGTACTATTGACTCACATGCTTATATTCCTGCTACTTTTGTGAGTAGGAATTCGTTATTCACTTTCACTTTTTATTGTTTTTTACAATATTACACTATCCACTGTTTTTTTCTTTTTATGTGCATACGGCAACGCTCCCCTGGAACTTCTTCTACACAAACCGGTGATTTGTTAGAATAAAGTGTGCCGCTACTGTATATATATAAAGCAGAAAAATTTAGCCATAGATTCCTTTGTATATCAGTATTCCTGACCTGAAGAAGAGAGGATAACTCTCGAAAGCTTGTCCTATGACATAAATTGTTAGTCCAATAAAAAAGGTATCACCGAATACTGAAGAACTAATTTATTCTGCACTATATATATATATATATATATACTGAGTTAGTGACTGTCACAATATATATATATATTGTAACAGAGTCACTAACTCAGTATGCTGGAATAGTGAATGGAGAGACGCTGCAGCCAGTTCACAGAGTGTTAATCTCCTCAGACAGAAAGAAGCACACCTGCAGCCTAATTAAACAGGGGCTGAACTATCAGTGAAACAAGTGCTTTAAAAAGCAGGAAGTTGCTCACACAAGGTGAGCTTGTTTTTCCACAGGAAGGTGGAGAGAACTCTCCCGGCTTGGAAGCCGTAGCAGCTGCTGCTGCTCTGGTCCCCAGTCCTGCGCGGAGCTTTGCTGCTGGGACCAGCTGGGACCCCAACCCAGGATAAAGATAAACATTGCTGCGAGGCTGGACACAGCCTGCTCCCCGGAACCGTGTTCCTGTTTGCTGTTTGGAGCTGAAACAGATATGACTTTATTCTTATTATGCTTATTGGTTATCGTTTTTGTAGCATGTTTTGGGCATGACCAGATTAGCTGGCTGTCCTGTTAGTAAGGGCTCAAGAAGTGAGTTAGTGTCCCTAACGGGACTAGGCTTTAATTTGCAAGAAAGTAGTTTCTTAAAGGGACAGTGCACCCGTACTTATTTTGGTTGTGGACAATAAACCACTAATGTTTAAAGTTTCCCATCGTGTCAAGCGTCTTACTGACGCCGCCGCGAGGCCGTCCTGCCATAGGTGGTGTCAGAAGTGGGATGCTATGCCTCTGGGGGTCAGTAGATGAAGATGTGTTGAGACACTGAACTCAAGCGGAAAAAAAAAATGATTTTTGCTGAAGCATGGAAGTTACAGCTAGCAAGCGCTGAGTGTAAATTGTGCCCTATCGGGTATGAAAGGATTGCTGTGTAAAGCTAATGCCTTTTGCTGAAGCGAGTGAATTTGCAGCTAGCAAGTGCTGTATGTAAAATTTGCCCTGTCTGGTATAAAAGGAAATTGAAAATGGATTTTTGCAAAGAAGTTGCCCTAAGAAGAACCCAGAAGGTTCATAGATTGTAAAGCACCTACAGCTTACGTGTGTTGTGCAAAGTCTGCCTCATAGGGTGTGAGAATTTTTTTTTTTTTTATACGGGCTTTTAAATTGGCCGCCGTCATTTGTCAGTTTTGCAATGTACATAACCATACAAAACAGTGTCCCTTCAGGCCATATGATGATTATGATGACGACGCATATGTGGCCCCGAGAAGAGAGACGAACCCGCAGATGGAAGCTGCAAAAGTGTCCAGTTTGTGTGTGCCCAGTACCACTGATGTCTCTAGAACTAATAAAACAAAGAGAAAGAAGAAAAATAAAAATATTTCTCAAGTCACAGAGGAAGTGACCGATCTACTTGAGCCTGCAATATCAGGACAACAGGCGTCAGCAAGCCACCGAGATGTGCTGCAGACCGGAGTGACCGGCAGAATTGTCACAGGAACGGGGGCAAAGGAAAAGGAGGAGCAAAGGGAAGCTGAATCCTTGATCCAGGGAAAAGAGGCCTTAATTTCTGCACTTCAAACTGCCCAGCGTGATTATGATGTCTTGCAGAAACAATTGAATAGGGAGCGAGAAGCTAATGCAGAGGTACAGAGGTGTATACTCTCAGCTATACAAGAGTTTGCGGCTTTAAAGAAAACAGAGCAACTCTTGCGGAGTGAGTTGGAGGAGCTGACGACAAGCTTGAATAAAGCCAACACCGCAATTGCTAACATGGAATCAGAGAGAACAAGTCCTGACTGGAGACTATGCTATCAGATGTCCCAGAGAGATGTGCAAAACTTTATCAAAGACTTAGAAGTTTCTCACCAAGAAGCTAGCACGCTCAAAACAGAGCTGGAGCTCTCACGCCAGGAGGGCCACAGTCTAAACACAGAGCTAGGTATATTGAAGGAAACCCATGAGAATGCCCTGAGGGATTTAGAGACTGTAAGGAAGGAGAGTGTAAGTCTGACGCAGAAAAATTCAGACTTGACTGATCAAATCAGTAAAGGTGATAAGAAGCTCCACCAAGCAGGAAAAGTGGAGAAGCAATTGATCCAGGAAAAGCTAGAGGTGCAGGAAGCACTGCAGAATGCAGAGAGGATGCAACGTGTCAACCTGCAGCAGCACACACAGGCAACGCACTTATGGCAGAGCCAGCTGCAAGAGCTACATGCCTGCAAGCAGCCAAGGAGAAGCAGCGAGTGCTACAGGAACGGCTGAGTACCCAGTATGTCCCCACAGAACAGCATGAGGAACTGAGGGCCACGCTGTACGCCACAAGAGCATCGCTGGAGGCGGAGCTTAGAAGCCAGGTGACTCTGTGTGAGAGGGAACATGAGAAGGTCCAAAGACTGGAGCAAGAGCTGGAGAAGCAGAGAGGCAACTCCATCTCCATGAGTCAGTATGCCAAGGAGAAAGAAGCCTGGAAGACAGAAGCAACAGCGATACTGGCGACAAGAACTGCAGAGCTCAAAAAGATGGAGGAGGCGTTGATGCAAACCCAGAGTAAGCACCAGGAAGAGGTGAAAGCCCTGAGAGGGGACTGGCAGCATCAGATTGAAGAGCTGCAAACGCAGGTTGCTGAGCGCAAGATACAGCTCGCCGAGCGGGAGAAGGTGACCGTCCGACAGGTGGCTTGCCTGATGTTGCACCATGAAACCGAGATGGCTGATATCCACAAGCGGCTGGACTACACGACCAATGAGGGGGCCTGGCTACAGCTGGAGCTAGACAAGGTCCGGGAGGAGCACCAGCAGCTGCAGGTCCAGAATAAAGAAAGAGAGACAGATTTAAGCCTTGCTCTGAGTCTGCTAGGAGACGTAGAATCGCGACTCAATTCTAACGAAGATGAACTAGCAGCCGCACTGAGTGAAAGAAGAAAGGCAGAAGGACTGCTTCAAGACCTGAGGAAGGACCTGGAGTCTGAGTGTGCTGGCCGCAAGATGGCGGAGAAACAAAAGTGTGACCTGGTCAAGGAGCTTGAGGCTCTGAAGACTGAGCGGGACACTACGTTGGGCTCTACAGCTGACCAGCAGGAGGTTTCTCAGATGAAGCTGGAGGAAAAGCTTGCAACCCCAAGACAGACGTTTGGGTTACTGAAGCAGTCCAAGGAAAAGGTGGCGGTAGAGATAAAACAAGGGAGGCACTCCAGGAAGCATGACCGTGATACCGTTGCAGAACTACAGTCTACTTTCCACAAGGCACGGAATGCGAAGGCCAAATTGCGATGCACTAGCACAGTAAGAATCCAATCAAACTACAGTGCCCAGGGGAAACAAAGTGGATTCCTTGCCATGAGGGCAGCCACTGTGAAGAGACAGCCACAAATGAGACGGAAGTGTGCCCGTGATCATAAGGGGAGAAAGACCGCACAGATAGTCCAGCAAATCTCCCAACAGAGCAAGTTAAAGAGTCAAGACAGAAAGGCCCAAGCCTATGAGTCTGCTGACCGTAAAAGGGAGGTGCCATGGGGTGTACTTCGGGTTAAAAGGAATCCCGACCAAGTTGAAGTACTGAAGATAAATGGTGTGGAACCCAACACTGAAGGTACACTGAGGAAGAAAGGTCCAAAAGAGAAGGCCAAACAGTCACTGGCGAGTGTATGCAATGAGCTGACCGAGGTCAATGCTCTTTTACAGCATAAGGGAGACTCTGAGCACAAGAGGACAAGGACAACAATGCATCTTCAGGATTTACAGATCAAGGTCACAGCGTGGCGTAGAGTCCTGGCAGAGAGAGCTAATAGACAGCAGGATGCTCAGGAACCTTGTCAAGAAGAGATACAACAAAAGCGGAGCATCAACCTTAAACTGAAACTGGCACAAGACAAAGAGATAGGGAGGTACCAGTCTTCAGACCCAGGTGGCCTGGTAATTACCCCAAAAAGAAAATGCCTAATGGGGAAGGGCCGACGTCAGACATTTTCGACGAAGATGCTGGTGCACGGGAATGGTGCACGGGCCGCTCCACAGGACAATGTTTAGCTGGGGAGAGGGATATGTGACAGAGTCACTAACTCAGTAGGCTGGAATAGTGAATGGAGAGACGCTGCAGCCAGTTCACAGAGTGTTAATCTCCTCAGACAGAAAGAAGCACACCTGCAGCCTAATTAAACAGGGGCTGAACTATCAGTGAAACAAGTGCTTTAAAAAGCAGGAAGTTGCTCACACTAGGTGAGTTTGTTTTTCCACAGGAAGGTGGAGAGAACTCTCCCAGCTTGGAAGCCGTAGCAGCTGCTGCTGCTCTGGTCCCCAGTCCTGCGAGGAGCTTTTCTGCTGGGACCAGCTGGGACCCCAACCCAGGATAAAGATAAACATTGCTGCGAGGCTGGACACAGCCTTCTCCCCGGAACCGTGTTCCTGTTTGCTGTTTGGAGCTGAAACAGATAAGACTTTATTCTTATTATGCTTATTGGTTATCGTTTGTGTAGCATGTTTTGGGCATGACCAGATTAGCTGGCTGTCCTGTTAGTAAGGGCTCAAGAAGTGAGTTAGTGTCCCTAACGGGACTAGGCTTTAATTTGCAAGAAAGTAGTTTCTTAAAGGGACAGTGCACCCGTACTTATTTTGGTTGTGGCTAATAAACCACTAGTGTTTAAAGTTTCCCATCGTGTCAAGCGTCTTACTGACCCCGCCGAGAGGCCGTCCTGCCACAATATATATATATATATATATATATATATATATATATATATATATATATATATATATATATATATATATATGCAAAAAAAGAGAGAGAGCGCACGCCCCATAGCATAACACTGTTGTATATTTATTTAAAATAGGGGAAGGGAAGGAACAGGGGGGGGGGGGGAATCAAACTCACAAGATGTAAGAATATAAAAGGCAGTTTGTGAATAATATCACCACCATCCGGTTCTGCTGGGCAAAATCACCTCCCGACCACTGATCAGGACGGCTGCAAACCGGATACCAGGGACGCCGCTACACCGTTTATCTGCTGCCCAAATTCAGCTCTCCACTTCCGAAATGGCCGCTGTATTCTTCCCGCGCTGTGTCTGGCCTCAGGCGCGTGCGCAGTGTCTTCGTGACGTAATCGCGCTCTCAGTTTCCCTGACGCGTTTCGTCACCAGTCGGCGACTTTCTCAAAGGGCTGATTTTTTCATGTTTTTCATTTTTTAGCACTTTTTGTATTGTATATATATATATATTTTTTTAATAATATTTTTCATATTTGTTATATATTCTTTAAGGTGTTGTGTTATGTAGAATAGAATTTCTAATATCACGGTTAGGTATAAATTATCCATTATTGCACAATTGTAGTTTAAGTAAAATTTTAGGTACACTTTAAGAATCATATGCACTTTATTTATATAGAATCACTACAGTTCATTCACTTATAGTTCACCTAGTACTACTCTGGCGCCACATTTTTTTGTTCTTTCATATATATATATATATATATACTCACACAGGCCTGTGTGCGCACCCAAATTGTACTGGTATCTTTTATCCTTGTTGTAGTGATTAGACAGGCTTCAAATCAAACCGCTGCATAGAGGGAAAGTGTGGTGAAGGATAGGGGATATATCAAATAGATACGGCCCTGTGTGAGTGAGTGCACATCAGGGTTTGCTTGACTCCTCCTGCAGTGTTCCGTGTCTGTCAGCCTGTACTCCTTCAGGTCCACTTCCCCTCGGTGTTGACAATCCACAAGTCAATTTCCAATTAAAATGACAATGTTTTATTTACACACATAAAAAAACCACACTTACATACATGGTTAAAAGGTGCAGGTCCCCCCGAGAGTCCATGTCTGTGAAAGCAATCGATCGGTGCCCCTTCTTCCGTGTACAGATCAGGGGCTTGCGACACAGACTTCTTACTACGGGTGCCTCACAGGTACAAACAACTGAGCGACGCGTTTCGCCCTCAGGCTTCCTCAGGCTCTTGGATTCTGTCCCTCTTGTCTTGCCGTATTTAAACCCATGTTGGCATACCAGCATTGAGTCCAATGGATGCTGTCACTGGTTGCCAGGTAGAAGCTCAGATTATTGTAATGAGGCAGCAAAATGTGATTGCATGTCGGGCTCTTCCCGTCCCACTTCCCTCCCCCCTCCTCCCTCCCCGACCGCTCCTAATACTGCTGGTCTTGTTCGTGGTGGTGTTGCTTCCTAAATGCAATAAGAGAAATTCTTCTAAGTTACACAGAAGTAATAGATAAAATAGATATAGAGTAAGACAATGTCATTACTGTGTGCTTGAACTTTTACTCAATAGCAACGTGCAGCTGGAATGCTGAGATGTTTATGGTTGAAAACAGTGCAGCAAATGCATTCATTCACTTCTAAAATTGTGCTGTATAGACAGTTGGATATAAAAAATGATTTATAATGCTTACAAATAACATAATTTCTTTTTTTCTTTTAGACCGCTAATATATCAATTCTAAAATCAGCGGAATACATGCAATATAAAAGTCAATTGAAATACCAATCAATAAGAGTACCCACAAATGTAGCAAGCAGGGAAATAAGAAACGGAGGGCAGGACCCCCAAAGCATAAACCCTGAGACCAGCGTTCATACACTCTAATCTAAAAAATAGGTCTAACTTTTACCCCAGTAATAACAGGGGTCATCATTTGATGGTTTTCCATCAGCTGATCCAGAAAGACCTTGACGCATTAGAATGCAACATATCCAAAATTAGAAGTAATTTAAGCAAAGCAGAGAAGGAATCCCTCAAAATATTAGCAAACGATCGGTCCATCACTATCAAACCCGCCAACAAGGGCGGGGGGTGGTAGTGATGGACACAGATTACTACCTCAAAGAGGCCAACAGAATATTGGGAGATTCAGACGTCTACCAAATAATGACACGCGATCCGTCTGGCGACTTTAAGATTGAATTAGATAATATTCTTAGAGACAAAGGCATCTTAGACGATAAGGAATTGAGCTATATTAAAAATGAACATCCCACCCTAGCTGTCTTTTATTTTCTACCAAAGATTCACAAATATTTGGAGAGCCCCCCAGGATGACCAATCATTTCTGGTATAGGCTCTCTAACACAAAACTTGTCAGAATATATTGACTTTTATCTTCAAAAGTATGCAACGTGCAGCAGGCCTTATCTAAAAGACACAACTAAAGTTTTAAATATTTTATCGGATATTGTACGGCAGGATGATTATTTATTGGTTACATGTGATGTGAAATCCTTGTATACCTGTATTAAACACAAGGATGGTTTAGAGGCGGTACAGAGAACCATGGAGAAAGACCCACTGATTTTAAAAGACCAGAGAGATCTTATTGTAGAAAGTATCAATTTTATTTTAACATATAATGTATTTTGGTTTAACGATATTTTATATTTACAGAAATGCGGCACCGCTATGGGGACAAGGTTCGCACCCAGTTATGCTAATATATTTATGGCTGACTGGGAGGAAGACACTGTGTGGTCTCCTCATCCTTACAGTGCGAACTTGGTCCTCTGGCGCCGCTTCATAGACAACGTCTTTTTTAATTGGAAGGGCAGGAAGGAGGATCTGGACACTTTTATAAACTATTTAAACACCAATAATAACAATTTAGAGTTCACCTCAGAAATAAGTAAGGGGAGTATTAACTTCCTTGATCTAACTATATACATAGAGAACGACACTCTTAAAACAAAAACATTTTTTTAAAACGTTGATGCAAACAATTATTTATTAAATAAACGCTGTCACCATCCTAAATGGCTACGGAACATCTCCTATGGACAATTCCGAAGAATGAAGCGAAATTGTACTGATAATGAAGTCTTCATTGAGCAATCAAAATTATTAGAAGGAAGATTTCTAGAGAGGGATTACCAAGCCGAATTGATCCAAGCAGCAATTTTAAAAACTGAATTTCTGCCTCAAGGTGAATTATTAAAAACAAGGTCCACATTAGAGGAGGAAAGAAAGTCGGAGAAAAAGTTTGAAGTACCATTCATAACACAGTATAGTACTGAAGCCACAAAAATAACTCGCATTATTAATAAACATTGGCATGTGGTCATGGCGGACCCAGTACTTAAGGACCACTTGCCAAATAAACCTAGAATCATTTTTAAAAAGCTGCTAGCATTAAGGCCACACTGGCACCCACTATACTACAGAAAGGAGCACCAAACAAGGACCAGAATTGGCTCCCCAAACCAATTGATTTTTACAGTTGCCCTTCCTGCAAGGCCTGCAAACAGGCCTCAAAGGAAAAAAACTAGTTTATATCAAATCAGACGAAAGAAAAGTTTAAAACCAAACAGTTTATAAACTGCAAAACCACATTCGTGGTATATCTGCTAGAATGCCATGTGGACTCCAGTACGTGGGACGCACCTCAAGACCATTGAGGGTCCGCGTACTGGAGCACATGGGCAACATTAGAAAACAAGTGCAGACCCATAGTGTGTCTAAGCATTTCAACACTGCACATGGGGGCAATCCATCAGGCCTGACCTACCGAGGAATAGAAAAAGTAGAGAACCATTGGAGAGGGGCGACAAACTCACGAAATTATACCAACAAGAAACTTATTGGATATACAAAATGAAAACACTGGCCCCATTAGGATTAAACATAGACATAGACTTGGGGGCCTTTTTTATAACCTTTTTATTACCTTTGTATTACCTTTGTATTACCTGTTTTAAACCTTTTAACCATTTTTTATATTAATTTTTTTTTATAGATTTTATAGTTTTAATATCTTATAGATTTGGAATTTTATATACAGTAGGACCACAATCCATCCAATTGGAGGGGCCATATAAATGTTTTATCCATATAAATGTTTTCTATGGATTTTTTGTTTTCAATATTTTTGGGTACTTTTATTGATTGGTATTTCAATTGACTTTTATATTGCATGTATTCCGCTGATTTTAGAATTGATATATTATAGCGGTCGAAAAGAAATTACGTTATTTGTAAGCATTATAAATATTTTTTTATATCCAACTGTTCATACAGCACAATTTTAGAAGTGAATGAATGCATTTGCTGCACTGTTTTCAACCATAAACATCTCAGCATTCTAGCTGCACGTTGATATTGTGTAAAAGTTCAAGCATACAGTAATGACATTGTCTTACTCTATATCTATTTTATCTATTACTTCTGTGTAACTTAGAAGGATTTTTCTTATTGCATTAAGGAAGCAACACCACCACGAACAAGACAAGCAGTATTAGGAGCTGTGGGGGAGGGGCGGGGGAGGGAAGGGGGATGGAAAGAGCCCGACATGCAATCACATTTTGCTGCCTCATTACAATAATTAGAGCTTCTACCTGGCAACCAGTGACAGCATCCATTGGACTCAATGCCGATAGGCCAACATGGGTTTAAATATGACAAGACAAGAGGGACATGATCCAAGAGCCTGGGGAAGCCTGAGGGCGAAACGCGTTGCTCAGTTGTTTGTACCTGTGAGGCACCCGTAGTAAGAAGTCTGTGACGCAAGCCCCTGATCTGGACGTGGAAGAAGGGGCACCGATCGATTGCTTTCACAGACACGGACTCTCGGGGGGACATGCACCTTTTAACCATTTATGTAAGTGTGTTTTTTATATGTGTGTAAATAAAACATTGTCATTTTAATTGGAAATTGACTTGTGGATTGTCTACACCGAGGGGAAGTGGACCTGAAGGAGTACAGGCTGACACAGAACCCTGCAGGAGGAGTCAAGCAAACCCTGATGTGCACTCACTCACACAGGGCCGTGTGAGTGCTTGTATATCTATTTGATATATCCCCTATCCTTCACCACACTTTCCCTCTATGCAGTGGTTTGATTTGAAGCCTGTCTAATCACTACAATAAGGATAAAAGATACCAGTACAATTAGGGTGCTGACACAGGCCCGTGTGAGTTTATATATATATATATATATATATTAGAAAAAAGAAAAGGAAAAGCGCCCGATCCTTGTGTAAAATCCAATAACAAAGGTTTAATAACATGAATCATGACAAATGCACACTCACAATTTGTCACTGCATAAAAAGCATTGTATGGGTAAGCCCATGCGCCAACATGTAGCCAAATCGCTGTCTGTTTGCTCCATCACGTCACTCCTCACTGCTGCTGGCGTCACCTGGTAGACAGTCCCTCCGGTAACCCAAAACTGCAGCCTGTGGTTCCTGGCAGACTTGATTGGTATTGTGTGCGACTCAGGGAACTCCTTCCCCTTCCTGGCAGCTGGCGTCTGAGCTTCTCCACTACCATAGTTCAACTGAACCACGTGACCTTACACGTTTCTTCCGACACAGCGGATTTCATCAGGGGATAAATTGCACTTGCACTAGGTGGCTATTTTATAGCCCTTCCGTCCAATCACAAGAGTTGTATGGCACAATGTTATTCTAATGATTAGATCTGGAAGAGATTCATCGATGATGTGCTGTGTGTCTGGAGAGGTACAGTAGAAGAACTAGAGCTATTCAAACTGTTTCTGAACGATAATCCCTCCAATATAAAATTCACGTTCACTAGTAATTGTGAAAGCATTAATTTCACATACCAAAACATACCACAAGGAGGTGGATGCGAATACGTATCTTTTGGCTTCAAGCCATCACCACCCAAAGTGGATACAAAATATTCCTCAGGGACAGGCCCTAAGGATAAAAAGAAATTGCTCCCAGGATTCTGTTTGCTCTAATCAACTAAACTCTCTCAGAGATAAATTCATTGAGAGAGATTATAATAGGGATAAAGTCAATAAAGCCCTGCGTTCTGTTAAAAATTTAGATAGGTCAACCCTTATTAACGCTAGAAAAAATATATCTACTGTACAAGGAGAATTTATCCCATTTATCACTAAATTCAACAGCATGGCCCCAGAAATAAAGAGAATTATCAGTAAACACTGGGGGATTCTCCTTAGAGATCCGGTACTGAATACCTTTTTGCCCAAATATCCCCAAATTGTTTATAAACGTGCCCAAAACTTGAAAAATAAACTATCGCCAAGTTGTCCTCTGAATGGGCCTAAGCAAAAAAGTACAATGTGGCTATCCAATTTAAAGGTTTTTTTTACATGTGGTAAGTGTATAGGATGTTCTTTTAGTAGTAAGGGTAATAAATTTCAATCGAATGTAACATGTAAAAGCTATGATATAGACACATTTATTAACTGTAAAAGTAAATATTGTGTATATTTATTAGAATGCCCCTGTGGATTACAATACGTGGGGAGGACGGGGAGGATGCTACAACGTAGACTGGCAGAACACGTTTACAATATTAAAAAGGGGTTAGAGACACATGGTTTGAATCCCTAGTGGTAATGATTAGGCTGTTATGAATGTGTGCATTTTTATTGATCAACTTTGTATTTAATTGTAATGTGTGTGTATAACCCTCCGGGGTAATGTCATCAGTATATGCTTGGTGTATTGCCAATTAATCCCAGGGATTGATTCCCTAGTGGCAATGATCAGGCTGATATGATTATATGCATTTTATTCATTAACTTTGTAATTAATTGATTAAGTGATTAAGTGTATATCATCCTCCAGGGTATATATACATCAGTAGGTAGCAACTCCCCCTCACCACTGATGAAGTGACCACATTGAGTCATGAAACGTGTTTGGAGAGGGAGGAGTTGGAACTGACACGTCCGAAGCAGCTGGGAGATCAGAGGGGACGCCACCGCGTGACGTCATCAAGTTACGCGGAAGTAGGAAGTGGTCTCTTAGAGCTGAGAGCAGAGAGAGCATGCGTAGTGCCGTGTTCACTACCACTAGCTGAGAAAGTACCCGAGAACCAGGAAGGGGGAGTGTCGTCAGACAGTTGCGCAAAGTCAGACGACAATCCCTGGGTTTGGCAGTAGTGAGAGTGCTATCTTCCCAGAGACCATTACCCCTGACTGTATCAAGCTGCGGATGGCACGTTGTCAGCTGTCTTATTACAGCCTGGCCTATGTGAGTAAGCCTTTGGCTGTTTTTATTTATTTTATTGTCATTAAAATTTTATCAATCTGCACCATCATTTCCCATGTTATCTCCTTTCTGGGAACACACGGGAATCATACCTGAGGGGTTAAGCTGTGAGTTAACAGAAGAGCGAGCAGACATATGAAGGACAACACGGGGGATTAGTGAGATCCGGGAAAAGAAGTTGGTTAAAGCACAGATTCTCTCAAAGGAATATTGACACAATATGTTTGTAAGTTTATTATTTTAATCCGTTTTTGAAGTCGTTCAGTGGTTCTTGTGGCTGCGCAATGGTCTTTTTTCTTTTGTTTACTACATCATAGGAGGAGTTCGGAAGCAACAGCAGGAAATTGAAGCATCACTTATTCCTCAACAGGAACTTTGTAAAGAACTTTCCCTATCCACATGGACTGAACTTTGGACTGAGGTATTGTTGTCATCTGGAGCGCTGGGTCACTGCATTTTTTGTAATATTCCCTAACCCTACTGCCAGAGCCCCAGGGTCACATATCCCTACTCCCCCACAGCATTCTGGACTGAAATAAATAAATAACTAGCGACCTAAAAATAGTGCGGGGTGAAAAATCAATAAAAATTAACCGGAGCACGGCGCAACTCCCAGGGGATGAGCGTAAGGCCGAAGGGATCCGCACAAACAAGTCTAAAAAGCTTTTTTATGCCGACGCACAAACCCCCAGCTAGAGACAACCCGACCCAAGGGGGCGGCCAGACCCCCCATAGAAATGCCCGACAGCATGCCTGAGCAGGGGAGCAGAGGAGAACAGCTAGAGGTAACCAGGGACTACCTAGAGGCTTTATTCCTGAGAATGAGACAGGGATTCCAAGATGATCTTAATAAAGCCGTCTACTCGCTCAGAACTGACATGAATGCCCTGTCAGAGAGAACTGACACTATACAAAAAAAGTGGAGGATACAGAACATTCCTATTCCCAAGCAGAGGACGAAATAAACAGGTTAAATTACAAAATTCGATCCCTAAAAGAGAATGCAGAGGAACAGGAAAATAGAGACCGACGTCAGAACCTCCGTGTGCGATACATCCCAGAGGAGATAGAGGCTACCCACTTACAGCCGTACCTGAATGATCTGTTTATATTCCTAGTCCCTGAGCTGCAGCAGGAACAAATGTAGCTGGATAGAGCACACAGGACATTGGGGGGGGGGGGGGGCGAGGGCCCGCAGAGGTTTTTTCCTGAACGAGACCGGACTCAAACTGAAAATGTGAACAATATCATCCCTAGAGCGTTATCATTGGGATAACTCCTCTATAGGATGTTCTGTTATACTGTTTTCAATCTGCAATCACTGTTAATGTTAAAATTCAGGTATACACTGGCGACACACTTTATTCGAGCTCGGCTAGTCCCACGAATTCGGGTATACCCGGGTGTATTGAGGTTTGTGACTGTTTTCTGCCCGAGTGCATTGGGTTATTTTCCAGGCAGGGATTGAAGCATTTTATTCCCGCTAGCTGCAATACTGCACAGTATATATATATATACTGCATTACAATTCATGAATTTATGCCATCTGGTAGACACGCGAAGCATTGCAGCCTATTAAATCCTAATCATTATCATTTAACAGATCAGCCGCCCGTCAGCCAGGCATGAACCCAGGCTGGGAAGGCAAACGCAACGGGGCTTGTCAGAGGTGAGGAGCGGCGCATTCCAGGTATCTGCCAGGTACATACTGGGTATTTGCTCGAATAAAGTGTGTCGGTGCAGTAGATGTTGTCTAGAATTAATCCTCTGGCTCCACCTTGTGGTGAAATTTAGAAATGTTCGTAAGGAGTCTACCCTTTAGAGAAAGATCTAGAAAGCAGAGTAAATAATGTTTAGGAGCTTGCAAAAGACCGGGAACAATCAAACTCTTGGGTATACCAAGATATGTTAACCCTTGTTATATTCGTATTGGTTTATTTCTTATCTCTGGGTCTCAGGTTTAAGCTACCCATAAATATTAAAGCTATCTAGGGAGAGAATTTGGAAAAGATTCCTGGGGGGAAAAGACTAGGATAGCTATGTCAAATCTAGAGTAATAGGAAAGACTAGAAACTGTTCAGTAGGTTAAGCAATGTTAAGTCTTTAATGCCCTCCACAGGTGACAAGTGGTTATATAAAGTGTTAAATCATTGATTTGCAGTACCATGCATGGTCTCAATTGATCTCTGAATACTCCGGAGGGGCTCCGGGACCTCCTTGGTGGATTCCGGAACCCGACTCATCGAGAAGTCTCCAGAGGGCAATGTGCCCGCCCCCCTCACCCTTAGCGTGGTGGGGGTTACTATGTGTCAAGAGAGAGGGGATTTGGCCCGGAATTAAAGGGGTTACACCCCATTTGGCCACCCTCTACTCTCACCTGGGAAGCAAGGGGTTAACTGGACTGGGGTTCAGTAATGTGGTTTTGCCTTGCTTCAGCCATCCAACTGTTTATTCCCTGTAAAAATGTATTGTTTCTGTTCCAGTGACTGCACCACACAAACACTGGGATCCATCCGGGAGGGCAAGGGTTAATAGTTGAATAGTGATTCTAGTCCTTTGTTTAAGTTACCCTCAAAGATGCCTGCCTACTAAGGAATGCGACCAAATGTTTAGGAAGCTGGAGTGGTTTGTGAGTGTTAAAACTCACACTTACAAACCATAGTATCCTGCCCAACACCCCTGATATAGGAGTGGGGCTACAGAATGAGTGACCTTATTAAATATAAGAATATTATGAGATGTCCTCGGCTGAACGTGTCAAAAGCTAACTGTACTGATTGTTTATGCTAAGGGCAAGAACAAAGGAGCTGAGTGTTTTTAAGTGTCGGTCTTCATACTTACAGGGAAGCCAAAATCTCCTTCAAAGAGATTTTTGCTAGACAGCTCGGCGCCTTGAGTGCAAGAGAAGGGTTGAAATGGTATATAAGTCAGAGTCATCCCTTACTCAAATGTCTTCATTAGTCTTCATGTGTCTTCATGATCTGCATGTATTGCTGTGATGTCTCCATCTGAAACTGAATTATGGAAGAAATGGCCCATCCTGTATCCTGATGGCTTTTCTTGTCCTAACCTTTAAGTAAGTGTCCATATTTTGTCTGTTATTTGTATATCTCGTGTGTTCACCTTTTTCAAGGAATAAATTATATTTTATCATATATAAGTCTCGTCCAGTTCAACCCAGTTATATCTTTGGTGGTGTATTATTCATAGCCTGTCACAAAGCTCCCGTCACACTATGTTAGAGCGTTGTTATCGCCCACTTTCTCTTTTCTTTTTCCTCTCTCCTGCCCCTCTGTCTCCCCCTCCCCAGGTGTTCAATCAGCCCTTCTCCAAGCCAACCCTCCCCAGTACAGAACACACAGAGATTAGAAGACTTAAAACTACTGACGCCAAAAAAACACACGGACTTCACCTAGACATGCACGCAAAGGAAGAAGGTAGGTCGCCCCACCACCCTGGGAAAGTGGAGGGATTTCAAGACCCTATCCAATTAAAAAAGGAAAAATGGTTAGTAAAACACCCCTAAAGATAGTGTCCCTTAACGTAAAGGGGCTAAATTCAGTAATTAAGAGAAGACTTGCCCTGCAGGAACTCAAAAAAAACAAAAGGAGATATACTATTCCTTCAGGAAACCCATTTTAACACCACATCTCCCCCAAACACCTTCAAAAAAGACTACCCCCAAGCATATTACGCATCTTGCACAACAAAAAAACGATATATTATTCAAACATAATACACCATTCACCCTAAAAAAAGCGGTATCAGACCCAGAAGGCAGATACTTAATTCTATATGGCTCGCTCACAGGGGTAGAAATAGTCTTAGTGAACGTATACTCGCCAAATGACGGGCAAGCGAAATTTTTAAGGGACTTATGTGATAACATATCCCCCCAAGCAAGAACCACACTACTGATATGAGGAGATATGAACATGATAGTCACCTCAGTACTAGACAGAACAAGTGCACAAGGAACGTCTCACCCACGCATCACTGAAAAAATGCTAAAGACATTAGAAACAGCCTAAAATAATACTTGCTTATAGATATTTGGAGGGCACAGCACCAGGGCCAGAGGGACTACATGTTTTTTTCACCCCCGCACCAGACCTATTCAAGGATTGATTATTTTCTGGGAACCAAAGATGTTCTCCAGGCATCCTCCCAGTCAGACATAGGGTCAATATCATGGTCGGACCACGCTCCGGTCTCACTAGTACTCTCTCCCCTTCAGTAAAAGCACTCAATATAATTGGAAACTAAACGACTCTCTGTTGAACCAAATGGATGTAGAAATAGATATTAAACAAAAACTCAGAGAATATTTTACGCTGAATAAGGGCTCCGTAGAGTCACCACCAATGTTATGGGAAGCCCATAAGGCTACAATAAGAGGGACTATTTACAAAGCATCGTAAAAGAAAAAAGCTAAGCAAAAATTATACAATGAGTTAACTGAAAAAGTGCAGCTCTTGGAACAGAAACATAAAAATAACCCCTCAAAAAAATCATTTCAAGTACTAGATAAAACTAGATCTGAATTGAAGCAGACACAACTAGATGAAGTGGAGAGGGCGTTAGGGTGGACCAAGCAAAAATATTATGATAAAGGTAACAAAGCCGATCGACTATTGGCGTCCAATCTTAGAGGACTGAGAACCAAAACGTAAATCTCAGCTATTCAAACTAGTTTAGGAACCAAAACATACAACGAGAAGCAAATAGCAAAAGAATTCTCGGAATTCTACCTTAAATTATACAATTTAAACTTCCCAAAGAATAGATCATCTGGATCTGAGGCTATCTCTGAGTATTTGGGGAAGTGTAAACTTCCAGAACTTACAGAAGAAAATCATTTAGAACTACAGTAAATAAGGATATAACACAGGAAGAACTACTAAAAGCCATTGCTCAATTAAAAGCTAGTAAAACGCCGGGCCCGGATGGCTTTTCAAACCAGTATTACAAAAAATTTAAGAAGGTACTAGCCCCATATATGCTGGACATGCTTAATTCGTTTCTAGGGGGAGCAGATATTCCGACAACAATATCTAAAGCAAATCTAGCAATCATACACAAGAGACCCATTACAATGCGGTAACTATCGCCCCATAACCCTCCTTAATTTGGATCTAAAACTCTTTAGCAAAATTTTGGCAAACCGACTCACCCCAATATTGCCCAGTCTAATTCATATAGATCAGGTCGGGTTTGTCTCGGGAAGACAGGCCTCTGATAACACTAGGAAAATTATCAACCTTTTAGATCATGTACACCTCTCAAATACGAAGGCTATCCTGTTGAGTCTAGATGCAGAAAAAGCATTTGACAGGATACGGTGGGACTTTTTAGATCAAACTTTGATCAAATTCGGATTTAGGGGCCAATACTTAGAGGGGATCAGAGCCTTATACAAAACTCCCACAGCAGTCGTGAAAATCTCAGGAGGAGACTCAAACCCCATAAAAATCACTAATGGTACCCGACAAGGATGCCCCTTATCTCCGCTTCTATTCGCCCTCTCCATAGAACCCCTGGCAGCGACAATTAGGGACGAAAAGAATATCAAAGGTATTGAAATTGGAGAGACAATTTACAAAATATCCCTGTTTGCCGACGACATTATCCTAACCCTGTCCAATCCACTGACGTCCCTCCTGAACCTGCAATCCCAATTAGATCAATTTAGTAAAATTTCAGGATATAAAATTAACACGGACAAGTCGGAGGCACTGAACCTTTCATTAACAGCATGAGAAGTTAAATTGTTACAGGCAAACTTTAATTATAAATGGAGCTCGATAAAAATTAAATATCTGGGAATACAGATAACAAACTCTTTTAACACTCTATACCAACACAATTATCCCCCTCTTTTCGAAAAGATTAGAAAAGATCTTCAGAGCTGGAACGAATATCAGATCTCTTGGCTAGGAAGAATAGCCACAGTTAAAATGAATATCCTGCCAAGACTCCTATATTATTTCCAGACGCTTCCAATAGACATTCCACTAGCAGAACTTAAAACTATCCAGAATAGAATTTTTTAATTCATCTGGAAAAACAAAAGACCAAGGGTTGCTAGAAAAATTTTGCTAGCTCTAAAAGATTGCGGAGGTCTGGGAGTCCCGGATATCACTAAATACTATTTGGCGGCCCAACTAAAACATGTAATAATGTGGAACAACGACCCAACTACAAGTTGCTGGCTGGGGATTGAGTCTACCTATGCAGGACCCCCTTCTTTGTCGGCAACCCTTTGGACCGGGGGAGGAAGGGAGAGCCTAGCAGATAAATTAAAACTGGGAGCAATGAGGTGTACATGGAAAATATGGTAAAGAAATAAGGAGAAATATCATTTGGCATCGTCCCCCACTCTAATGACCCCCATATTTAGCAACCCTGAGTTTATCCCAGGCTGCCTCCCAAAGGGACTTAGTAGATATAATGAGCTACGGTTGGTAAGGGCTGATGATTTTGTATCCAAAGATAAGATTCTTGCACTCCCAGAGTTGGAGAAAAAACATAAAATTACAAATTTACCGGTTTTTGGTTATTTACAAATTCGACATTACCTACAAACAGTCTCAGAAGACACAGCGTTTGCTGCTATGACAAAATTTGAAAGGGAAATAAAACACAAAACAATCTAAGTGCAGACAGTTTGATAACTTATGTATAGAATCTGTGATGAATCTTGGCTCGTATGTGTGGCCTACTTACAAGATGTAAGTCAAAAACAGGCGGTTTGACACAATGGTCTTTGCAAGGAGGGTTTCTCATCCAGGAATATGGAGACTTCCGATCTCAGCATAACAGCAGTGTATATAAAAAAGAAAAGATATCCATAGTACAGACCAATATATAAAAAAACGTGACTTTATAGGGTTTAAAAATGAACACTTACAATAAAAACATGTAAATCATGCTGTCTGCACTTAGATTGTTTTGTGTTTTATTTCCCTTTCATGCTCCCCCTGGATTGCAAATGGATAACGACGAATTGTGGGACAAGTGGAACCAGTCCCTACCAGCTGGGTTTGAGCAGGGGGGTTTAAACTTATTTTTTCCACGTTGTATATCACGTCACCACTGTTTTTTAATCATTTGATTATAATTATCACTCACTGTATATCACAAGTGTACACTAGTAGAGTTAGCGCCTTCTTTTTCACCTTCACACAGCATGACAAAATTTGAGAAATCATGCAGGAGAGGCTATTATTGCAAAGGTCTGATTTCTGAGGTATATCTGGGCCTGGCGTCAACTGCGGTACAATCTAAGCATAGCTACATGCTAAAATGGGCAGAAGACTTAAACCTAGACTTAGACAGAGATGACTGGGAAGCGGCCTCTAAAACATCAATTTGCACAACTATAAAAGAAAACATATACAAAATTCTGTTTCATTGGTACCTAAGCCCAAATAGGTTGAGACAGATTTTCCCCGGGTCCTCAGATTTGTGTTGGAGAGGATGTGGTCAAAAAGGAGACATAGCTCATATCTGGTGGAATTGTCCAAAAATTCAGGGGTTCTGGATCATGATACAAACAATGATACGAGAGCTCCTGGGGCTAGAGATAGAGGTGGGCCCACTGGTCCTGGTGCTGGCTAAACCAATAGAGGAGCTACAACCCCAAGAGAACAAAATGATAAGCCACGTCCTCACAGCAGCTCGCTGCTCGGTAGCCACGGCCTGGAAAAAAATAAACGCCCCCTCCAAGTAGACAGTATTGAGATGGGTCAGGGAAATAAGATTAATGAAACTCCTCTCGGCACAGCTGTGTCAAAAGATAGATAAATTCCATAAGGTTTGGTCAGTATGGACAGACAATTAACAATAAAACATAGGGGCCATACAAGACTGGAGTTAATAAGCCACCCCACCTCCCCCCTCTCATTTCTCCTTCCCCCCCCCCCCCCTCCCTCTTCTTTCTTAATTTTCTCTCCACTATCCTTGATTTTCTCAGAGAGAGATGTCCGGCTGCTTCCTCAATAGGTTGTTAAAATTTCAAAAAATAACAAATATTTGGTAGAATTCAAAGGATGAAAATTAATATATAAGAAAAGAAGACAACAAGAGTATTATTTATGTTGTAATATAATGTTTAATTTTTTTCTTTTTGTACACTGTGAAGTTGTAACAGATATCTGTTAAAACTTGTTATATGATGTCCTTCTCTCAAAAAACAATAAAAAAATTGAAACAAAAAAAAATCCCAGCCCAACAACCTTTGCGTACAATATCTATGCTGTCCCTTGCACAAGAATCTGGGTCCCCACCTGACATAGCCACACTAAAGGCTGGCCCGTCGACGTCAAAGTAAACAACTCCTAAAAGTGTATGGGAAACACATCTTCGATAGCTTCTGGAAAATGTTAGTAAAGACAAGCGCAAGAGAACGGAGCAATGTCCACTCTTTGCTGCAACATCCAAACAGTAGAAAGAATTCGACATGAGGAAAGATCAGATGAAGGTTGAAAAAGAAGATGCTAAAAAACAAAGCCAGGAAGAACAGGCAGTGCTGCAAAAGGCAAAGATGACAAAGGAGAAGCAGCCACGCAACGCCAAAAGGAAAATTGAATTTACAGAAGATGATGAGAATTCTACTGGCACAGTAGACAAGGTCTTACCAACACACTAATACCGGGATTCTGGATTGAGCACACAAGATGGGCAAAATAAATTGTAATTTATTTCCTTTTAAGACAAACACACAATATTCACAATTACAGTCAATACAACACTTACAGAGAAAACAAAAGAAAAAACAGCGCAAAACCTCACTGTGTAATATTTAGATATAATGTGAAAATGTTTCAGCAGGTAAGTATCACACGTACATCAATATAAAATTGTATAGACATAACATGTTAGGGTCATGTTACCACATCGCCCGCTCTTCTGCACCAACTCGGTCGAATCTGGGCCACTTTATGGGATGGAATCCTAATTTCCCAGGCTGTTGTAGATGGTCTCTCAATCCGGTCTTTAACATCTATTTGGATCCAAAGATGTAACCGCACCGGCACTGGTCTGCCATGATGCTCGTGTCAGACTTCTGTGGAAATCTTTGATGATGTCACTGCGATGATTGCCACCCCTATATCTTCGCCGAAGGGAAAGATTTCGTAATGTCGTTACAGGATTCGTTCGGGAATCCTTAGCTCAAACAAATTCTGAAAGAGGGGAGCAAATCTTCGTTACGCTGTAGTTAACCCCTCACACTCCGGAACCGCTGACGCTAAACCTTGGACATTTCCTGGTTGATCTTAGGTGAATCTTAGATGGAACTAACTTTCTGACTGACTGCATGACCTTTAAAAAACTCCCAAAAGTCCATCCTGTCAGTCTGCAGTGAATCACTGAGTGGGAATCCCTGGCCACTCACACGCTTTGCAAGGTGGATAACTCCAGGCAAACTGGGCTTCTGAAAAGTGACAGAGCATGTGCTAACTTTGCATTTCAGCTGCTTAGGATATCTAGCCAAGCCTACTTCCCTGGAGACTTAATGCCTCCCTGTCGTAAATCAGTGGTGAGATTGACAGTCTCACTCCAGAGTAAAACTCCTGCCCCAAAGGACGTTTAAAAACGGCTTTTCATATCTAAATGTACTCATAACTTCAGTTCTGTAATACTTCCTGACACGTGAGACATATTAATACATTCCGGCACGCATGCCGGTCCCAATGACACTAAACATAACCGGGTCATCCTAAAATTAAGGGAAATATTAATATCTGTCTCTTAGGACCTGCTAGACCTCACGTGTCTGTAACCATCATGTGTGACTTGGTCCCACCGATACACCCATGTAATTTATATCATATTCCGCAGAGGAGGTCTCGCGATATTCTCATATTTAATAAGGTCACTCAGGTTGATCTCTTCTGTAGCCATGCCCCTGACCATATCAACATAGCATCCTGCTTCCTTAATGACAGGCGCGCTCGCCGCACTCCCGTTCACATCCGTTGGAAGGCAGGCTCAATCACCTCACTGTTGTCGGTCCCCTAGACGCCGGGTGGATCACCTCCAGTGTCTTTTCCGTGGCAAAGCCTATTGTC
Source organism: Ascaphus truei (assembly GCF_040206685.1). NCBI lineage: Eukaryota > Metazoa > Chordata > Amphibia > Anura > Ascaphidae > Ascaphus > Ascaphus truei. The sequence goes on from NC_134487.1 coordinate 226,523,419, forward strand.
CTATTGGGCGAAACGCGTAGAGGACCCGCCCAGGAAGTTTTCGGATTGGCCCTGCTAGCTGTCTGTCAAACTGCACTGCCGGAAGTGACGCGACGGGACCCAGCACCAACCGGAAGTGACGTATCGCCACGGAAAAATTAGTACAGGATTTCCAATTAGGTTTTCTTTCTATTTGGCAAATTAATATTGATTTCAGAAATGGGCCAGTTTAAAAGTTTATTGAATACAGGGTGAAAATATATGTTTGCAAAGTCAGCCTCTTGGAATGACAATTTTCCATTAGGCTCAAAAAATATTAAACAAATGTTTACGCTTCTTCAGCTATCTATTCCCTCTTTAATGAATTAGAAGACAGATGGAGTTCTTTAACACATTTATTTTTGTGTGAAAAGGAGCACAAATCGCTTCTTCATAGTATATTGAATAGGGCCCTAAATGTTTAGCATCACCTTTATTAAACAAGCTTACATTTCCCTTAAATACAAACTGACAGAATATAATACATTTGAAACAATGTTTTTTTTTAATGCCAGAAATATGTTCAGTGACATGAACCACATACTGTACATAAAACAGACTGACAAACAACAGAGAGAAACGGACCGCAATTATTGGTCCTGGAAATTGAGAAGAACTTTTGCACTCTGGAAATAATGAAAATAATGAGCTGCGATAGCACGCACTGCCACATAAGGGGAAATTACACTGGCCTATCCGGTGATGTTTTATAACAAGCAGTCCTCCACTATGGAGGAAAACCAATCAGAAGCTACATTACATCTCTCAATTTAAGATGAACTGGTTTACAGCTGGAGGTATTCTGCCAGAGAAACATTCGTGGTTCTTTTCTGTGAGTGTGACTCGGTGAAGCTTAGAGATCGGAGAGCTTCAACGCTGGATTCCTATTCTCAGCTAGCGAAGCTGCAGTTCAGCTGCAATGGAACCTATGATTGGAACTACGTGCATTGTTTTTTGCTTTGCGCTCTTTATTCCAACAGATTCTCTTTACATGTCTAAAGATAAAGGTAAATTAATCCTTATAAGGTTTGCATTTTACCGGTATATAGTTGACTACAATATTTTTTATGTTTAGTTTATATGCATGCTGCTTTTTTCTTATTTTAATATCAAGAGGGGTGTGGGCATTTTTCTTTAATTCACTCAATCTTAGCACTTTTCGATCGTTTTATTATTTTAGCTACTTATGTGAAAAGTCTGTGTTTGAGTTATTCTTACAGTTAAATATTGACCGATGTACACTGCTTTTTAAATGCTCTTCCTTAAACCATTAAAAAGCTGCTAAACTCCATGATCACTTGCAGATCTAATACACTGGACTGGTTATTAGCCTGTAAATGCTTTATTGAAACCACATTTTCTTAGTTAGAGTACATGCGACAGATCACAGTATTCGAAACTAATACTATACGTGTAGAGCTATGCCGTGAAATTAATTTTCTACAAGTTTAGTTCACTTTGCAAGTTTTAACAAGTACTGTTTACCAGGTTACAGGGCTGCTGGATATGATACAAGTATTTGCAAATGAAAGAAGGGAGAGAACCAGCGACAGCATTGTCACTCTTTACCTCAAAGCCTCTTTTCTTCATCTAATACACTTCAAATATAGAAGTGTGCTCTCCATTACGGTATAGGATCAGCCACAGGCTTTAAATTCGGTTGCACTTAATGCAAGACTGCAACAACTTTGTGGGTTTCTTCCTAACATCCTACATGTCCTGACAAATGGTGAGGATGCGAGAAAAAGAAATGTAGATTTTCCGCATTACTGCACAACATGCTCACTACACCTGGACGTACTGTAATTGCTTCAGTTTTTAATTTGGATACAGGATTTCTCTTCTGCTGTATGCTTGTTGAAAAGAAAACAGTAAGCATCTTCTCTGATAAACATCTGCTTGGTTTGAAGCTAGTAATTTACTTCATAAATACATGCCACTTTCAGAATGTCAGCATCCACACCCAAAAAAATACAGGAATAAGGAAATGTTGCTTACACATCACCATAACTATTAATTAGTTATTGCAGAATGCTGTATGTTAGCACCTTTTTTATTCTGACATTTTTATTTTGCACATAATGGGTTGATAAAAAATACTTTACAAATGATTCACAAACCAATCATTAATCTGAATTATATTCCAGTTGCATAATAACACAGAGGAGGGATATAAAAACAATGGCATGTAAATCCTCCAAATAAGACTGTTTCAAATGTATCTTTCTGCCAATAGAACAGATATTATAATTGTCAGACATTATAAAAATATAAACCATGTATTTGCTTGTCTTTAATTCAATGTGTGTATTTTATGCATTTTCCAACTTTTTCTAAAACCATTTCAAAATAGACCTCTAATTTTATTATCCTGATCTATGAACATTCTATCATTTTTACAAGGATCTTAAAATGAATAATGGGAGAAAGGCTTGTAAATTTAGAAAAGGCATCTGAGATGCTTCAGAATCAGAAGGACAGTGGACAGTGGACCACTTGCTCCTCAAGATGGACATTAAACAGTAATGTTGGCCTTCTTCGATCACAGAAAAAACCCAGATGTTTGGTATTTGGCACTGTAATTTGATAAATGTGGTCCAGTGTTTAAACATTACCACATCATTAAAAAAAATGGACAGTTGCTGGCACTGCAGTATTTTTGAAGAACTTTCTTACAGAGAGCAAAAACATGGATTAGTAACTTACATTTACTGTATATTACATACATGTATTTCTAAAATAAAGTTTATGAATTCTTCAACGCTTTTTACTATTTAACATTTTCACTTGTTTCGGTCAATTTTATTATTACACCAAAATAAATATTTCCTGAAAAGTGAATGCATGAATTTTTATATTTTAGATTCTTTTTTGGAGAAAATCCAGGAATATAGACTTGTAACACCTATCAGCACTGATTCAGAGGGAATTTTTTTATCCAATTCCGTGTCAAAAAGAGAAAATGGCCGTTTTCGAAGAGATACAAAGGAGTTTTGTAAAAAATCTGGAGATGATAAAATTTATTATAACGTCACTATTTTCGGGAGGGAATTTCATCTAAGGCTAAGCGTGAACTCAAAACTAGTTGCACCTGGAGCAACAATCGAATGGGAGGAGGATTCCAACGTGACTGTAAAAGAACCACTACACGGGAATTGCCTGTATGTTGGCGATATAACTGATCTACCAAATGCTTCAGTTGCTGTAAGCAACTGTGATGGACTGGTAAGCTGTTTTCAGATACTCTTAAGTAAATATGGACAGTAGATTTAACAAGGATTGGGAACTAGAAATTATTATTATTATTGTATTATTGCACCATAGAGATGGGTGAAATTTTCACCGCCAATTCAGAAGTTTTGAGATCTCTATCATCTATCTCTATATCTCCCCCTCAAGCTTCAGGTTGTCATTTAAATATACTTTGCATATCTCCCAGGTATCTAAGGTGTAGTCCTTTTTCAGCACAGGTGTCTCTCTACATATGTTATTTGGAGGGAGATTTTGAGTGGATTGATGGATAGAGATCTTATATCTCAACTAATCGGGCCCTCTTGCCCTCCCCTCTCTTTCCCTCCTCCCCCTGAATTTAATATAAAATTCAATGGCATAAAACATGGGCAAATATTTTAGTGTCCAAGCCGTCTTTAAAGTTCCATGTGCAGATCAAATTTTGGTAAGAGAATCAGGAGATCGTTTTTTAACAGGTTCACCCATCTCTAGCATTGAGGATAATTAATCCACTGGGATGATTAAATGTGTTGTCTATCAACTCTTGCAGTTTGATTTAAATTGGCTGTCATTTGTTTTTTTTATATTTTTCTTTGAAGGCTAATGATTATTGAGTAAGTTAATGTCCTAGTTGGGAGTGTTGTTACTAGAGGGTATTGTGTATCCGTTATGATTTATCCTGTTTATCCAATGTTCTCTGGGATACTGTATTTGTGCACTTTCTATATATAGAATGACACATTGCTGGATCTGCAGGTAGTGTTACCTGTGGTAATGGTTCCTGGCCAGATGATGAATTCATTAAAAGTACATATACTGTAAGAACGGTTGTGACTACAGGCATTCTTCTATAAATGTTGAGCGGCAGTTTTCAGCCCAAATTCTCCATTAAAGTCTGGATTTTCAGATAAAAGCATCCAGAAGGGCTGCTTCGGCATCTATTGAATTACTCCTTTAATCTTTCAATATTTTCCCAGCAGTTCTAGTGGATTCTTGGTCACTGAAGTCTTCCATTGTGGTTAATAGTTCTTTTTTTGGAGCAAGCTTCGTCTTGATTTCAGAATCAATTATGCTGCTGCACTAAAATCTACATTTCCCCATTACGCACAAAGCTACTATAGTTCTCAGTACGTGTGCTTATATAAAAGCTATATTGTGTAACTTATTTGAACTACAGTTTTTGTGCATTTCATTTGTATTGTTGGTGTATAGGTGGAAGTTCTGACAACGGAATGGACATAACCTACATATCTCAGTGATATTGACAAATGTATAGCATTAGTGTTGTCTGTATAATGAAAAATAGAAAAGCGGTGCCCGACCAATCCCACAATGTAGGGTAGAATAAATAATGAAATAATTAAAGTCAATACTTATAGTCCCGCAGCTAGAGTCCAAGGAGGTTATTCAAACTCCTCCACAAACAAGGCATACAGAAAAAACAGAGCCCTCCAGCACATGGTCCTGTTTCTTCATCTCCAGTGCATATGTTGGAGAAAAACAGAAGAAAAAATACATACCACAAACAAGTGGTGTAATATAGGTAAGAATCACTTTAAATGATATTAAAAAAATTGAGGCTAGAGAACTTTACACTTGCCTGTGCTTAGTTCCCACTAGATGTACTCCTCCATGTTACTCTTAGTGGTGTCTTGAAAATAAAGAGGAGAGGAACATGGCATGATAACGTTTAATCACAATGAAAAATAAAAGATAAAAGGTGCATTCACAAACGGCCACAAACAAAGGTTTTGTGATTTGGCTTTTCAGCATGTATTCTCTGATGCAGTCTCTCCACGTTGATCCCTCCCTTGGGATGTGCGTGCAGTCACCGTTCCAGGTTTCACTCGTCAGCTTGTCCCCACAGCATGCAGAGGCTCTCTCAGGCTTGTGCACAGCCTGGTTTCCTCTATCCGTTCGCGTCCTCGATCTGCGGGGTGCTTGAGATTTTGGGGGATAGAGCAAATAACCCATGACTTGAGGGGAGGAGACTACATTAAAAAAATGTCAAAAAGAGAATCCTTTTGGATCTTTACTTTGCAAACGCTAGCCCCATTAGGTCTAAACATACATACAGGCATACCCCGCTTTAAGGATACTCACTTTAAGTACACTCGCGAGTAAGTACATGTCGCCCAATAGGCAAACGGCAGCTCACGCATGCGCCTGTCAGCACGTCCTGAACAGCAATACCGGCTCCCTACCTGTACTGAAGCTGTGCGCAAGCGGGGAGACTATAGAGCCTGTTACACATGCGTTATTTACATCAGTTATGCACATATATGACAATTGCCGTTCAGTACATGCATTAATAGGTGAAAAAAAGGTACTGCTTCACTTTAAGTACATTTTCGCTTTACATACATGCTCCGGTCCCATTGTGTATGTTAATGCAGGGTATGCCTGTATTGGAGATTGCAGCCTTTCTTTGAATCTATCTCCACTCTCTCTTTTTATGAGTCCTTCTTTACAAATGTTATATAATTGGGACCATATCCCATTTTATCTAGTTCTTTATATCTAGACCTTTTTTTAGTATTTATGATTAAATATTTTATACCTTATTGTTGGACATTGGTCCATTTTATATTGGCAGTGAATATGTTTTGTATCTGTGGTCAAACAAGATGTTATTAGGATATATCCTTCTTAATATTTGAATATGGTTTGATATATTCCTTAACATTTTAAATGAATCCCACTCTCTTGAAATTATACATGTATGTAACTCTGCATTTTGCTGTCATAATATCAGTAGTAGCTATTGTCATGGAAAAAGAACTACATTTCTGTTTCACCCCCCCCCCCTTCCTTGCAGTTCTGCCTGTCAGTTTCTCATTCCCAGCCGCATGTGTTTTGCCCTGTGCACACACACAGTGCCCGTGTGATAGACACAACGTTATTTCCCCTGTCCCAGCAGCTTGCTGTGTGAGAAATGCAACATTATTGCTACATGTTGTGGCTCCCTTAGACATTTCAGTGAGCTGCTATAGCAGCCCCAGCCTTTCTCTCAAATGAGCTAGTCTGCTTTCTCCCCCTCTGCTCTGCCCACAGATGGTCTGTCCCCAGGCTATCTTGCTACTGAGCATACATTGGGACTTCCTTTTTTCCACCTTCACCACTGGCTGAGTGAGTACCCTGCTGTAACTGCTCTAGTGGCAGGATTACCCTTTTCACCTGTCCTTAACTACAAAGCACCCACAGAGAGACATTATCTAAACACCAACATCTCTTCACAAGTGCCTGTCTTTTATGCTGCTTTTCCCAAATAAAGTGAAGAAAAGATACAGGACTTGTTGTGCTTTGAAAAGAGGGCCGAGTTGAAACTATCTGGGCTAATCATCTTACACATGACCCTGGCCTCCAGAATAGTGAAAAGGATACCGTGTGCCTTACAGACACTTACAGGAGCTGCTACTCTAGACTTTATGATAACACAGAGCAGTCTTTCAAACAGCAGCAGCTTTACACTGCCAGACAGGGCAGCAAGCTTTATACAGCAAACTGCACACAGCCTGCAGCCTTACAAATAAGCAAGCAGATTCACACTGGACACAGCCAGCAAACAACCTTGCACACAGGGCAGCAGCCTTGCAGACAGACCGTGCTTCTTACACAAAACCTGATTGCCTTTCTCTGTCTGAGTTCACCCTCTGCACAGCTCCATAGTGAGGGATTACCATCTCACCTTACCCTGTGCACGTCCCCACGGCTAGCGCCATCAAGGGCCACGCTACTGGACACCTGCCAGGACACGGGTCAGAGCCACCGGACACCTGTGAGTACAGCTACCCCTACGCTGCACGCTGCAGGACACTGGTCGGCATCATCTGAGACAGACGCCCATCGCTGACACAGGTAAAAGACCGCACGCCACACGCACTGGCTAAAGGCTACACACACCTACAGCATGGCAGAACTCAGAGCCTCACCAGATATCACGCAGGAGAGTGATCACTCAGACACAGAGACCGCTGCGCAACTGCAACATGCGCAGGCAGACGCAAGGCCTAAACGGACAGTCACACTGACACAAAAAGCCCGCGAAAAATATGAGACTGGCATTGAAGCGCACCGCGCTAAATTACAGTTGGCCTGGGAAACAACCACACTGGGAATACGCAATGTTACTAGTGTTGGCAACTGTGCGCAACAGCTCGAGCAGGCAATAACGCAATTAAGGACTGATCACTCGCGTTATCAAGAGCTGTCAGAGGCATACATTACTTACCTGACCAGGGCCAACACCAGCGAAAGCCTACAAGAAAGAGACTTACAGAGTAACATTGACCTGACACGAGACAGCCGCGTGCGAACCACTATCACGGAGGCTGAGAGTAGGAGAAAGGACCTTTTGCTGGAAACAGCATTACAGCGCTCCAGCGCATCCAGGCACTCATCAAGGTCAGCAAGATCAGCGCAATCTCACGCATCAAGTGCAAGCGCAAACGCCACCAAGGCGCGAGCCACCGCAGAGGCCGTATGTGCCAGGGCCACATACGCTCAGAAAGAGGCAGTCATGAAACTAAAAAGGGCCCACTTAGAAGAGGAGGAGCAGGCAGCCACTGCCACCGCTGCACAGAAAAAGACAGAGGTGGACGTCAACCTAGAGGCCCTAAATCAAGAGAAGGAAGCCGCTGCCATAGCCCAAGCTGAAGTCCTAGAAGCAGCCGCGAGACAGGATGGCGGGGAGCAGCCGTACAGACGGATAGCCTCAGAGAATCCAGCCCAATGCACTGAAGACTACGTAAGGACCCTCTTCAGTGTAAACACCAGCGCGCCATCTCAATACGGAGGGAGTGACTCCACAGACACCGAAGACTTGCCAGGTCCACGAGGAGAAGACGCTGTTCCTTCAATGGTACATGCTGCCTGGGATAGCCACAGCCACAACAGTGATCCATACGCCAGCACGCACACGGATGCACCACAACAGGCTCGCTATCCAGGTACACCCACACGGGAGAACACAGCCCCTCACACTGACCAGCAGTCAGCACGCGTCCACGCCAAAGAAGAGGCGACCGCACAGACCCTCCCAGCAACTACCTCAGAACGCAACCAACACGCCGATGCCTGAGGCCTGACAGACATAGCCAAGTACATGATCCGGCGTGACCTGGTGCAAACAGGACTCATCAGCTTCGACGACCGCCCTGAGAACTACCAGACGTGGAAGTTCACGTTCAAAGACGCAATCAACAGCTTGGACTTCTCAGCAAGTGAAGAGCTCAACCTGCTATTCAAGTTCCTGGGGAACGAATCCAGGGAGCACGCGAAGAGACTTCGGGCGGCAAACGCGAACCAACCCCGAGTAGGTCTTGACCTAGTGTGGGAAAGGCTAGAAGAGTGCTATGGTAGCCCAGAAGCAGTCGAGGATTCGCTCTTCAAAAGAGTCGACAGCTTCCCCAAGATCACAACTAAAGATTACTCGAAGTTACGAGAGCTCGGGGACCTGCTGCAAGAGCTGGAGTTTGCAAGGAAAGACCATTCCTTAACAGGTCTCAACGTCTTGGACTCAGCTCGTGGAGTGAGACCTATCCTGGAGAAGCTACCCTACAACCTCCAAGAAAAATGGATTTCACAAGGCTCCAAATACAAAAGGGAGAAGCAAGTCGCCTTCCCCCAATTCTCTTTCTTCTTGAGCTTCATGCGCGAAGTGGCAAGGACAAGGAACGATCCCAGTTTCATCTATATGCGCAAACCACACACATTGCAAGCAGCCTGAGGAATGAGAGACCAGTGGTGAGATACAGTAACACCCAAACACCCATCTCGGTTCACAGGACGGGCGTGCCTCCCACGACCCAAACTACTCCCGATCAGTCGGTCGCCGGAGACGAGGAACCAAGGGACCTTAACAAAGAATGCCCTATACACAAAAGGCCGCATCCGCTCAACAAGTGTATCGGATTCAGAATGAAACCCGTAGAGGAGCGAAAGAACTTACTCAGGGAATGGGGAGCTTGTTTCAAATGTTGTGTTTCCACAACTCATTTATTCAAAGACTGTAAAGAAGAAATCAAATGTACGGTGTGCAAAAGTGACAAGCACGTGACATCGTTACACCCAGAGGCATTGACACCTCACCAACTCAACAACCCATCCTCCGTAGCGGAGCATGGCGGGGAGGAAGGAGAAGGAGAGCCAACATCCGCCACATCTCAGCGCACCGAGGTTTGCGGAAAAGAAAGCGACAAAATGTCTTGCTCCAAAATATGCCTTGTCGCAGTGCACCCCCAAGGACAACCTGAGAAGGCTATTCGGATGTATGCAATCCTTGACGACCAAAGCAACAGATCATTGGCGAAGACGGAGTTCTTCAACTTGTTCAACTTACAAGACAATGCCTCACCCTTCACCCTCAGAACCTGTGCAGGGTCAACTGAGTCAACAGGGAGAAGAGCAAGCGGTTACGTAATACGTTCGGTGGATAACAGAGTGAAGATAGCTCTCCCCACACTCATCGAGTGCAACCACATGGCCACAAGAAGGGATGAGATTCCCACACCAGACGTGGCACGCCATTACCCGCACCTCAAAGGAATAGCCAACTACATCCTGCTGGTAGAACAAGGCGCCAAGATCTTGCTGCTGTTCGGTAGGGACATCATGAGGGTACATAAAGTCCGTAAACAGCATAACGGACCCCACAACGCGCCATACGCCCAAAGACTTGATCTAGGATGGGTGAGAGTGGGCAACGCGTGCATTGACAAAGAGCACGGACAAGACTATGTTGACGCCCGCAGAACTGTGGTAACAGAATGTGGGCACACATCTCTCTCTGAACCATGTCATGGCCATCTCCAAGTGACCTAAGGGCCAAGTGAAGAGAAAAGACAAGGTCATACCCCTGAGATCAACAAAAACATCCTCACATCGGGGGGATGTGACAATGGCCTAGGATGCTTAGCGGTTCAGATAACCAAGGATGACGAGTCGACTCCACTGAAGGAAGAAAGTAACCTCCCAAAGGTGACCGACAAAGGGATCGTCCAAAAGACAATAAACAATCGGACGCTCCTCCCGCGAGCAGTGGCACGGCTAAGACGTACAGTTGTTCCTCTCCACAGAGTATCAAGCGACAAAGCAGCCAGCTGTCACGGCTGGCATAGCCGCAAAAGATTGCGCCCTACGGGTGAAGCCACAGTGTCAAAAAGACTGTCCTCTCACACGTCTAAAAAGAGACAATCACAGAGACATCTCATAAAGGGACTTACTAGGGCAAAAGAGACGGTTCTTCGTTACGTCCAGGGAGAAAATAACCTCCTGAGGTCAGTCAACAAAGAGACACAAAAGCGTTTCACCACATTACGTGGAGACGTTCTCGTGCAAGAGAAATGCACCGATGACCCAGGGTGCACAGCATTCCAGACAACAAGGGACGACGACAAGCAAACACCATCGAGGGAAGATAGAGGAATCCCGAGGTTAACAGTCAAGGAGCTCGTCAAAGACGGACCGGGCAGTTGGGTGAACCAGTTACCATTCCGTTCATCAAGAAGACGCCTCCCGAACAATAGAGAACTTGCCATCTCTAGGCTCACTTCGCTCCGCCGCTACCCACAAAGGAAGCCGGAGACCAAGAATCAAATTGTGGTCTTCACTCGGAAGAGATTCCTTAGCGGACACGCAGAGCCAGCGCCTTCACTGAAGGAAGGTAAGAAATGCTGGCACCTCCCATCATCTGGTGGTCACCACCGTCAGAAACCCAGCCAGATCTGGGTAACGTTCAGCTCCAATGCTCAGCACCAAGAAGCCTCTCCCAATGGGGCACTACTCACTGGACCAGACTTGACAACCAGTCTTCCAGGGGCGTTGATCCGCTTCTGCAAGGAGCCAAAGACCATCTCCTTCCGTCAAACGCCAGGTGATAGGGTGACAAACTACCACGACTGGCATATCCACAAGGTGAAGCACTCTGTAGAGAAAACTACAGAGTCAAAGGGACTGTTCTATCATGAAGTTGAAAGGAAACAGTGCCAGAGACTTTCACAGAAAGACATTGCGGTGAACCCAGCTAACCTGGACCGGTTCATCCACCCAACATCCTTTGCTAAAAGACTTTGCCAAGGGATTTCAACGCCAGTGGTACCGGCCGGTATCGCCTCGTTATGTGGACATGAACTTTGCACTGTTATGTTATGTTATATTGCACATATGTTCCACATATATTTAGAATATAGTGGTATCTCCAGATACCAGACGGGGAGTGTCATGGATCAAGAACTACATTTCTGTTTCACCCCCCCCTTCCTTGCAGTTCTGCCCGTCAGTTTCTCATTCACAGCCGCATGTGTTTTGCCCTGTGCACACACACAGTGCCCGTGTGATAGACACAGTGTTATTTCCCCTGTCCCAGCAGCTTGCTGTGTCAGAAATGCAACATTATTGCTACAGGTTGTGGCTTCCTTAGACATTTCAGTGAGCTGCTATAGCAGCCCCAGCCTTTCTCTCAAATGAGCTAGTCTGCTTTCTCCCCCTCTGCTCTGCCCACAGATGGTCTGTCCCCAGGCCATCTTGCTACCGAGCATACATTGGGACTTCCTTTTTTCCACCTTCACCACTGGCTGAGTGAGTACCCTGCTGTAACTGCTCTAGTGGCAGGATTACCCTTTTCACCTGTCCTTAACTACAAAGCACCCACAGAGAGACATTATCTAAACACCAACATCTCTTCACAAGTGCCTGTCTTTTATGCTGCTTTCCCCAAATAAAGTGAAGAAAAGATACAGGACTTGTTGTGCTTTGAAAAGAGGGCCGAGTTGAAACTATCTGGGCTAATAATCTTACACATGACCCTGGCCTCCAGAATAGCTATTAATATAGTCATAACAAGCATTATGATTAGTTAAGTAGAATCACTGGAACTATACATAGCTGAATAAGTGATTAGATTGACAGCTGGGTGGAGTAAAGATCGGATTGAAAACCGTTATAAATATGCTGCATTACCCCCATCACGTTATATCACTGAAGAAGCCAACTGGCGAGACGCGTTTGATGTTTCTTGGACAATCTGAGCCACCGTATCTCTAGGAGACAGTGCTCTGCCCAACCAGCACTTGGAAGCAGCTCAGTCACCGACGCATGCGCAGATTGAGGACGCGAGCGGATAGAGGAAACCAGGCTGTGCACAAGCCTGAGAGAGCCTTTGCATGCTGTGGGGACAAGCTGATGAGTAAAACCTGGAACGGTGACCACACGGACATCCCAAGGGAGGGATCAACGTGGAGAGACTGCATCAGAGAATACATACTGAAAAGCCAAATCACAAAGCCTTTGTGTTTGGCCGTTTGTGAGTGCACCTTTTATCTTTTATTTTTCATTGTGATTAAACGTTATCATGCCATGTTCCTCTCCTCTTCTCTTTATTTTCAAGACACCACCAAGAGTAACGTGGAGGAGTACATCTAGTGGGAACTAAGTACAGGCAAGTGTAAAGTTCTCTAGCCTCAATTTTTTTAATATCATTTAAAGTAATTCCTACCTATATTACACCACTTTTGTAGTATGTGTTTTTTCTTTTGTTTTTCTCCTACATATGCACTGGAGATGAAGAAATAGGACCACGCGCTGGAGGACTCTGTTTTTTCTGTAGTGTTGACTGTAGTATGAAGACATTGAGATTTGAATTCTGAATAGCTTGTTATTGTGACTGACTTTTGAAATGCATATACAATTCTTGTTGTGTGTCATCCTTTTGGAAATTATATTTTAATAGCTTGTTTTACAGTACCTGCTGTCAAGCACTATGCTAATGTTATATTGCACTTGCTTTCTTTGTTGATAATATTATCTTTTTGTGTGTCGAGACAAGGCTGTTTCTTGAATGTGCCAAGTACTGCTGTTTTTGTATCTTTGTGTGTGTGTTTCATAGCTGTACATCAGCCGTTGAAACTATATAGGCGCTAGATCTATAACTATACGTAATGTCCTCATTTTATGTTGTCAAATCTGCCAGATTCTGTAATATACAATCTGACACACACTACATGGTCAGAAAAGATATTTGAAAGTAAGACTTCTAAATATGTTGTTAAATGCATGTTCTTCATAGTTTGAGTGGGGCACCATCCCACAGAAACTCCCATTAACTTCAATACAATTTGCACTATAGCAGTTTAATGAATTACTCCCATTGTCTGAAATGGAGGTCTACTTGAGAGACAAATCATCAACATTCATACTGTATGTAAAAATTTGGTTGTTAATATATTTACGTCTCCCTTTTTCATTTAGTTTTTTATTGCTAGTATGATGATATATTAAAGACAGCGAAGGATGTGACTTTAGCTCAATTGGTAAAACTCAGCCGATCATATACTGTATGGGGGGGCTCAATACTCAACTATATGTGTTCTAAAACTCTAAAAATCCCTTAACTCAGGAGTTGGATTTAATGATCAGTGTTCAGAACAGCAAGCATATTGAGCTTTACTTGATGGGTCACACCTCTGTGCAAATCTTCTGCAAATGTTGTATTGTGTAACTAGTACATCAAACATACTAAAAAACCAGGCATAGCCTTTTAAATACTTTTCTTAAAAATTAGCTTTCATTGGGATAATGGCTATTCTGTTAAAAAAAAAAAAAAAAAATTCGTATTCATAATGCCGTTGTCGCAGGTCTAAATCGTACAAAAATTGCATTTTTAGTTGTGATTTTATTTCGGACGAATATTCCTTGAAGTATGTAAATGACGCATTCCATACTGTATACTGTACAGTAGTTTGTTGCTCAGAGAAAAGCTATCAAATCTAGGGCTGCAATGGCCGGTACAAAGTATGATAAACTTAGCACACCATACTCACAAAGAAAAAAGCAAACTCTCATTCCTGTGCAGTTCGATGTGTACACCAAATTATGGATAACTCACCATCAGAAATACAACAAAGCAGCAACAGTTCTGAGCATTAGATCCCTTTTATCAGGATTGGAAATAGTTGCAATATGGGGCCTATATCAACGCACAAAAAATCTTGTTTTGACGCACTACACCAATTATTCTAAAATTGCGTTGTGTACCAAACTTGTTCCCGTTTCTTACATAAGGTGCACATTTTTAAGAGAGAACGCCAATGTCACCTCACGACATCAAACGTATCCATACACCTCATCACTTCTACGTTCATAATCATCTACGGTACATAGATAAACATATAAGAAAAGTCTAACGTGATAATTTCACACAACATATTTATACAGATGTACTGTAGACAAGATTCATTATGGTGGGGTATTCTTCTTTATCACTGCCATTAAACCTATGGAAAATCTGTGATGTGATAACGTGATATTATGTATTTATGAGCAATAACCTTGGCAACATTTGTACATAGATATATACTGTGGCAGGATAACCGGGGATCAGTGACAAAAAGAGACAGTATTGTAATAGAGCAGCTGTAACATCAGCAAGCGGTTGACACCCTTTGGCTGCCCTTTAGGTGCTGCATTTGGAACAACGCAGATGTAGGCTGAAGTCTGAATTCAGCTGTGCTATGCAAATTCAGAGTAATAAAAATTGCAGAGGGCAGGGCTAACGAAACACGGCAAGCAATCCCAGATTTTAACCCCTAGCACACTGTTTCTGTGCAGAGGGTAGCAGCTCTTATGGAACCCTTTCAGGTGTCCACCTTTGAGGCAATGCAAATATAAGCTAAAGAGGTTCTGAATTCTGGAAAAAGCAGCGGTATACAAATTCTTTGCCTCTGTATGCTTATATTTAAAAAGAAAGCCAGATCACAACCAGGGAATCACAGATGTGTAAGCCTACCATCAATAGTGTATTATAATTATGCGGCCGTGTCATTTCCTTAAAAAAAAGTGTAAAAAAAAAAAATGCTGGCGATCCCCGTGCACATGAGCAGAGGTCTCGGCGCGCATGCGCAGGGAGGCAGAGTGTCTGGCTTGCTGTCTGTGCGCCCGCTCCCCCCCACCTCCAGTCTCGCCCCCTCCCCCCTGCCCACCCCCCGCAACCCCCAGCCCACCTCCCGGGCAGCAGCCGCGGGTTTCGGGGGCAGAGGGGGAAGCGAGGCAAAAACAATGGACGAAGCGTCTGGCGGGCAGGGAAGCAGGAAGCAGCACCAACCCGGTCAAGGTCATTCACTCATCTAGGCAGTCACTCACTCAACACACAGTCACTCACTCATCCAGGCAGTCACCCAAACAGGCAGTCAGTCACCCACTCAGGCAGTCACCCATACTTAACCCCCACAGGCACTACTTAACATGCCGCCCCCCCCCCCCCCCCGGGTCCATTCTTAACCCCCCTCCCCCCCCAGGGCCTTTTGTCACATTGGATGTAGCATTGGCTATCTTTTGTCTTTTGTTGAAAATATTAAAATAAACAGATTGCATTGTGATGTTTATCTATATTACAATAAGAAGGAAACAGTTATGTAAAAGTTGAGCGCTAAAAATGTTTTTTTTTCGTGGTAGGTGTGCAATGGGCTGGGGGTGTTTTGGGGGTGAAGATTTGGCTCTGGGGTTCTTTAATAAATAACTGTTTATGCTGTGTAACAGGCACTTATCACTGTTTGAGAGAAAATGCCTCTAAATCCAGCAGGATACAAAGAATAGGAAAGAGTAAGGCCACGTTTATAGTGCCAGCGACGCAACCAATGACGTCGCCAATGGCGAAAGTTGCACTTTAGTTTGGAGTGATGTCGCTGGCGACAAGGCCAGTGACGTCACGAAGGGGGCGGGCAGAGTGCAGTAGGCGCTCTGTGATTGGTGTAAAGACAGTCATGTGGCGACGGTCTCTCCTAAAATCAAATTTAAGCTCATGCGACGGATTCAATGTATTTGTTTTGTGCAACGTCGCGTCGCCATCGCCGGGCACTTTAAGCGCAGCCTAACAGAGCACAACCAGGGGTATCCAAACTTGAAAAAAGATTGAGAGGGAAAGTGCGTTTTCTATAAAAATATTCATTTAGTGGTCATAAAAGAAAAATTGCAAGGCGTGTATACACACTGTCACGGTGGACTGACCTGATCAACAATTTTATATTTTGGGGTACGAGATTGAGCACACAAGTTGAGCAAAATAAACTGACATTTATTTCCTTGATAGACAGACACACGACAACCTTAGAATATACTTGACAAAAACACTTACTGGGGGAGAGAACGGGATAGAATGTCCAGAAGTAAAACAAAGCCCGGAATATTGTCTTTTAAAATGCGTGTCCTTTGGCAAGGGGCACACAGTTCCAGCCCAATAAGTCCGTGAATATGGCAAAGTTCGTTCTGGTCCTTTGGGGTTTGTTAGATAACCCCCAGCACTAACGAAATCCTGAAGCAGAGTTGTGTCCTTGGTTCCGCTGTAATTAACTCGTTGCATTCAGGATTCGTTGCTGCTGCTCTCATCCGCTTGTAGAAGCAAAGTAGAAATTTGTTCACATTGTAGAACAAAGACGAAAGACAACGGGGATAGCTCGGGGGGCATGTATATAAGGTCCGAGATCATATCTCCAACATACCCACCTAAGCCCCCTCATGGGAATTTTCCCATTTCACCAATCCCCAACTTGCACAGTTTGCAGAGAGGGCACTATAGGGATTTCCGGTTATTACAGCACCTGTGCGACATTGACACCTTGTCTGCTTAACATATGTGTACTCCCCTTTCTACCTGGCGTCTCCCAGGCCGGGAGGGGGACTCAGGGTGTGAACCAGCCCAGATGGCTAACCAGATCTCCCATTCAGCGGGCATCCCGGCTAATTCACACATTCTGACTCGGGGGCTTTCATACAGTATGCAACACTTCCCTAGACTCACAGGCACTGCCTCAGCAGGGGTCTATGAAGTCTGCATAAGAAAGTGCCCCAGCTAATGGGTGTTAAAACATTTGGTCCCTGGGTGCATTACAATGACAGTAGAAAAAACCTCATCCTGCCTGTACATTTAAAACTGCAGCCAAAAATACACGTTATTAAAAATACATGTTTTTTTGTCCTAAAGTTATACTTTTAATATGTGTGTGTGCTTGGGGTGTTACTCTGGGGCTGCACACCAAATTTCAGGGTGCTAACCCTTCCCATTTCCGAGTTATGGCTTCTCCTTGAGCTAGCTGGCAATGCTAGGCTATGGGCTTCTCACGTCAATTGACTTGCGGTGACCATGTTCCCACACCAATTGCTGGTTGCCTTTCAAGTTGCGCTACTAACCGGGACAGGGATACATTGTATCCGAGAACTACTTGAGACTGAAAACCGCAACCCTTTGATTCAATTGACTCAGCGGTTACGTTTTCCAGCCTCCAGTAATGGATACCTATACCTCTCACTGGAACAAAGAGACCGCGCCACGCTTATCCAATTAACTTGTGGCTTGACGCTCGCAGCGGCATCGTGTGTCCAAAACCAGTAATGCCGGTATACAAGGTAATACATGACTGCAGGCATATACAATCCTGCAAAATGGGGACAACAAGGGACAGAGGGAAAAATAGTACATGTATGGTGCATATAAAATTAACCCCTTCATCCCAATACGAAATAGGGGTAACCAGCCGAGCATACTGCCTTTATTAATGCGCTGATTACCCTCAATTTCGTTACACACACACACACTGCAGCCCCCCTCTATACACACACTATGCAGCCCCCTTCCCTCCCCTCTACACCCACAAAACACACTCTACAGCCCTCCTCCATCCTCTACACTCACACAAGACACACAATACACAGAGAAGCCCCCCCTCTACACCCACAAACACAATGAAGCCCCTGTAAACCCACAAACTGCAGACACACACAAACACAACACTCTGCAGCCAACCCCAACTCCTCCACCCACAAAACACACACACCAACAGAATAACACCTGCAGACACACCAATAACCAACTTCGTTTTTTTAGAAGGTTTGTTTTTTTGTAGCAACTGGTGATTTATATTTGTCCCGCATGCGCGGTGAGCACTTGCAGGCCACAGTATTTGCCAACTGCTTGTGCGCATGCGCGATCTGAACTTGCCGGTCGCAAATGTGCACACGCGTCTGGCAAGCACCGGTCGCGGCCAACGCGCACACAAACCGGGGATGCCTTCTCACCTACAATTAACAGCATGATGCCATTTATTTTGTTTTAAACAGCAGAATTAAGGTGCATTATAATATCAGTATTTGTTTTGCCACTTTTAAAATCTACATTCTCGTCCAACATATATAAAGTTAGATCCCTAGTCATCTTCAAAATGCAAGGAAGCTAAATACACTGGCGACACACTTTATTCGAGCTCGGCTAGTCCCACGAATTCGGGTATACCCGGGTGTATTGAGGTTTGTGACTGTTTTCTGCCCGAGTGCATTGAGTTATTTTCCGGCAGGGATTGAAGCATTTTATTCCCGTTGGCTGCAATACTGCACACTACATATATATATACTGCATTACAATTCATGAATTTATGCCATCTGGTAGACACGCGAAGCATTGCAGCCTATTAAATCCTAATCATTATCATTTAACAGATCAGCCGCCCATCAGCCAGGCATGAACCCAGGCTGGGAAGGCAAACACAACGGGGCTTGTCAGAGGTGAGGAGCGGCGCATTCCAGGTATCTGCCAGGTACATACCGGGTATTTGCTCGAATAAAGTGTGTCGGTGCAGTATAAGTGTAGCCAAGTCCCTTTGCACTATCATTCCCTGACAGTGGTTCCCTTGTAAGTCTCTATAATGTGTGTGTATGTGTGTATGTATGTGTGTGTGTATATATATATATATATATATATATATATATATATATATACAGTGGTCGACAAATCACCAAAAAATCTACTCGCCGAACAAAAAAATCTACTCGCCACTTAGTACCACACGTGTGCTGCTTGGGCCAATAGGAGCTCGCCACGATGTTAAATCCACTCGCCCGGGGCGTGCAAATGTATAGGTTTGTGGAACACTGTATATATATATACAATGGTCGACAAATCACCAAAAAATAAATCTACTCGCCACACAAAAAAATCTACTCGCCACCTAGTATCAAACATGTGCTGCTTGGGCCAATAGGAGCTCGCCACGATGTTAAATCTACTCGCCCGGGGCGAGCAAATGTATAGGTTTGTCGAACACTGTGTATATATATATATATATATATATATATGTATATGTATATGTATATATACAGTGGCGACCAACTTTATTCTAACTCGGCTAGTTCCGCGAATTTCAGAATCCCGGTGATGTGCAGTTTAGTGTCGTTTTCGCCCGGAGTGTATTGCGTTATTTCTCGCCCGTGATTTAAGCATTTTATTCCCGCTGGCTACAATACTGCAATGCCGTGTAAAAACGCATGGGCGCCTGTATCTCGGGGAGCAGGGGGTCCCCAGACCTAAAACCAAAGCAGTTCAGCTCCAGAGACCCCCTGCACATCTACACTATGAATAAAAATGTATTTTTAATGTATTTATTTATATTCATGTATTTATTTAGATTTATTTATTAATTGTGCTGCTGTGTGTGAATTTTTTTTTATTGTGGGTAGCGGGGGTGGGTGAAGGGGGTATTAGCCCCAATGGTGGTTGTTTAGGGCTTGCGAGGGGTAGCGGGTGCACTTAACCCCTTCACGACCGTAGCGGTATTAACTGCTACGGTCGTGAAGGGGTTAAGTGCACCCGCAACCCCCCCCGCAAGTCCTAAACTCACACCAAGGGCCAAATACCCCCTTCACCCACCCCCGCTACCCACAATAAAAAAAATTCACGCACAGCAGGCCCACAATTAATAAATAAATCTAAATAAACAAATAAATGAATATAAACAAATATATATATATATATATATATATATATATATATATATATATATATATATATATATATATATATATATATATATATATATATATATATATATATACATACATATACACACACACAGTATATACACACACATGATGAACCAATATACAAATAAATGTAGAAGGGTTATCAAAATCATACTGTACTACAAATAACACTTCTCCATACAGACACACTACATTACAATGAATTTCCTTTAATAATCCTAACTGATCTTACAATCTAAATCATAAAATGCCAATGAAAAACCTCACATTCCAATCAATACATTGCATTTACATTGTATTTATGATGCATAAAATCTATGCACCATATACATTCTGCAAATGAATGTGAACAATATCATTGCAAGCTAAATACAAATACTGTACCTCCAAACAAGTCAACTATTTTAACCAATCAAGTAAACAAAAATCAATATATAAGTACCAACCAGAAAACAAAATTTAAAACCAAGGCAAACCCTTACAATACCAAGGATTAAATCTATCTAATTGTAAAAAACATTATACTGTACACACATTGAAGCATTGCAATAAACAACATACAGTACAGTACATCCCCTGTATCTCCCTGCCTTGAGTGTAATCTGTGTAAAGCCCCCTCCCCCCTAATGTTTCTGTTAAATCTCCCTGCCTTGAGTGTAATCTGTTTAAAGCCCCCTCCCCCCTAATGTTTCTGTTAAATCTCCCTGCCTTGAGTGTAATCTGTTTAAAACCCCCTCCCCCTAATGTTTCTGTTAAATCTCCCTGCCTTGAGTGTAATCTGTATAAAGCCCCCTCCCCCTAATGTGTCTGTTAAATCTCCCTGCCTGTGTTGCTGTGAGTGCAGTTTATGTAAATGTGGGGAGGGGGGGGGGACCCGATGTGCATACTGTGATGTCTAACCACCCTCACCCCCTACCCACATACTGTTACCCCCCCCCCCAGCCTGGCCATGGCCCCTCCGCTTCTGCAAAACAGACACAAAAATGAAAACATCCAAAGTAATGTCCCCTAACCCCTTAATCACCATAGCGGTTATTAACCGCTACAGTCATTAAGGGGTTAACCCACCCTCACCCACCACTCGGGACGCCTACATACCCTCCCACACTAACCTCTCACCCCGTGAGGCCTAACCCCCCTCACCCACTACCCACAAGGGAGGCCTACCCACATACTGTTGGGGAACCCCCTCCTCACCCCCAGTACCCACAATAAAAACAATACAGTGACCCACAATAAACATCATTATATTTATTAAATACATTACCCACCCCCTGTGCCCCCCCATAAATACAATATTTATCCTTTTACAAACAGGGTTCATAACGCAGCCCCACGCGAGTCCCCGGTGGGCTGGCGGGGCACCTGGACAGACCTACAGGGTACCAGCAGCCCTTTTCAAACAGGTTCTGGAGGCCTGCTGGTGGGTCCCGCCAGCACCATGGCCCCCAGGTGGTCTCCTTGGGTCACCGTGGGCCACAATTGGGTCCCCACGGTAGGCCCAAGGATGTCTGGGATCCCCGGGTCAGACCCACAGGTGTCTGCGGGGCCTCGGGTGGTTCCCACGGGGGTTTGGTGAACTCACGGGTGCTCACTACGGGTCCACGGTGCCCCCACAGAAGTGGGACCACACATCTTCATCCCCGCAGACTACGGGTCCGCGGTGCCCCCACAGATGTGAGGCCACCGCTTCATCCCCGCATGTGTCACCAGTGGAACGACCAGCCTGATACCCGTGAGATACCTGAGAAAACCACAGGTGGTCTCCAGAGGTCTCACGCGGAACCACGGAACAAACCCTGAATGTAAAAAAAATTAACCTGGCCTATACATTCAATACATACACCCCCCCCCCAACACCTACAGTACAATAATGTGCAAAATAACTATTATCCAGATATGGATAATAGATTAATTGCCCATTATTAAAAACATTAACTAGCATATTCAAATAAATAATAAAGTGCTACTGACCTCATCAAGAAGAAGTCTCTGTCGCCAGCAACATTCTTGTCTTGTCCACAAAATACATTGCCAAAACAAAGTCAATACATTGCAATTACATTCAGATATCAAATAACCCCTTAAACACCTTATTGGATAATAACCGCAATGGTAATTAAGGGGTTAAGCCACACTGGCCCGATACCCACCCTTCACCCATGAATTTGTACAGTGGCTTCATCATGCAACTATATATACAGTATATATATATATATATATATATATATATATATATACACAGTGTTCGACAAACCTATACATTTGCTCGCCCCGGGCGAGTGGATTTAACATCGTGGCGAGCTCCTATTGGCCCAAGCAGCACACGTTTGTTACTAGGTGGCGAGTAGATTTTTTTCGTGTGGCGAGTAGATTTTTTGGTGATTTGTCGACCACTGTGTGTGTATATATATATATATATATATATATATATATATATCTCTTATACTATATAATTGAAAGCACTGTATGCCTGCCTGCCTGGATGTCCGGTGTCCCTAGGGGAAATCACACACATACACACACAGTAGGGGGGGGTGTACATTAGCAGCATGTATATCCCGGGGGGTGGGGCTCACATACCCACCGGTCCCGGAGCCTCCGCCTCTTCCTCCCCGAACATCAGCCTCCATACCCGTGCGCACCTCCTCCTCTCCCCGTGTCTCCCTGTTTCCCGCGCTTTCAGCCCCCCCCCAGCGCCGCTACAGTCAGCGGGGGAGCGAGTGCCCGGGACACAGCGGGGGAGCGGCCACAACAAGCTGCCTCCCGCCTCAGATCCACGTGGGAGCTTCCGGACGGGTGAGTGAGCGGCCTTCACCTCCCCTTACCCCCCTTCACCCACCCCTCACCCCCCTTCTCCCACCCCACACCCCCCTCTCCCCCCTTCACCTCCCCTCCACCCCCTCCCCCCCCCGGTGCCGCTACAGTCAGCGGGGGAGCGAGCGGGACACAGCGGGGGAGCGGCCACAACAAGCTGCCTCCCGCCTCAGATCCACGTGGGAGCTGCCGGACGGCTGAGGGAGCTGCCGGACGGCTGAGGGAGCTGCCGGACGGCTGAGGGAGCTGCCGGACGGGTGAGGGAGCTGCCGGACGGGTGAGTGAGCGGCCGGACGGGTGAGTGAGTGGCCGGACGGGTCAGGGAGCGGCCTTCACCTCCCCTCACCCCCATTCACCTCCCCTCACCCACCCCTCACCTCCCTCCACCCCCCTTCACCTCCACTCCACCCCCCCTTCACCTCCCCTCCACCGCCCCTTCACCTCCCCTTCACCCCCCCCTCCACCCCCCCCTTTCACCCCCCCTTCACCCCCCTCCACCCCCCTTCACCCCCCCTCCACCCCCCTTCACCCCCCCTTCACTTCTCCTCCACCCCCCCTTCACCTCCCCTCCACCCCCCTCCACCCCCCCTTCACCTCCCCTCCACCCCCCCTTCACCTCCCCTCCACCCCCCCTTCACCTCCCCTTCACCTCCCCTCCACCCCCCCTTCTCCTCCCTTCCACCCCCCCTTCACCTACCCTTCACCCCCCCCTTCACCTCCCCTCCACCTCCCCCCCTTCCCACCACCTCCCCCCCCTTCCCACCACCTTCCCCCCACCCCCCCTTCCCACCACCTTCCCCCCCTTCCCACCACTTCCCCCCTCCTCCCCACCACCTTCCCCCCTCCTCCCCTCCCCCTCCTCCCCTCCTCCCTTCCCCCTCCCCCCCTTCCCCCCTCCCTCCCCCTCCCCCCTTCCCCCCTCCTCCCCCCCTTCCCCCCTCGACCCCCCTTCCCTCCTCGACCCCCCTTCCCACCTCCTCCCCCCCCTTCCCCCCTCCTCCCCACCACCTCTCCTCGACCCCCCTTCCCACCACCTCCCCCCTCCACCCCCTTTCCCCCCTCCTCCCCACCACCTCCCCCCTCCACCCCCCCTTCCCACCACCTCCCCCCTCCACCCCCCTTTCCCACCACCTCCCCCCTCCTCCCCCTCTCCCTCCCCCCTTCCCCTCCCCCCGTTCCCCTCCCCCCTTCCCCCCTCCTCACCACCTCCCCCCTCCTCCCCCTCTCCCTCCCCCCTTCCCCTCCCCCCGTTCCCCTCCCCCCTTCCCCCCTCCTCACCACCTCCCCCCCTTCCCCCCTCCTCACCACCCCCCCCCCTTCCCACCTCCTCCCCCCCCCTTCCCACCTCCTCCCCCCCTTCCCACCTCCTCCCCCCCCTTCCCACCTCCTCCCCCCCCCCTTCCCACCTCATTGGTCCCTTGGCCCGCCCCCGCACACCTCTCATTGGCCTGAGGCGGAGTGACGGGCCAAAGGACACACAGGGACACAAACACACACACACAGGGACACACACACACACACACACACGTAGACACACACACACACACACACACGTAGACACACACACACAGACGTAGACACACACACACGTATACACACACACACGTATACACACACGTAGACACACACACACACGTATACACACACACACGTATACACACACACATATACACACACACGTATACACAAACACACACACGTAGACACACACACACATAGACACACACACACACGTAGACACACACACACACACACACACGTAGACACACACACACACGTAGACACACGTAGACACACACACACGTAGACACACACACGCACGTAGACACACACACACACATGTACACGTAGACACACACACACACACACACATGTACACACACACATGGAGACATACACACACACACACATGGAGACATACACACACACACGTGTATACACACACACGTTTATACACACACACACGTTTATACACACACACACATTTATACACACACACACACATGTATACACACACACGTGTATACACACACACGTGTATACACACACACACGTTTATACACACACACACATGTATACACACACACACGTATACACACACACACACATACACACGTGTATACACACACAAACATGTTGTATACACACAATATATACATACACACAATGTATACATACACACATGTATACATACACATACATGTATACACACAAACACATGTATACACACACACGTACACATACACACACACACACACACACACACACATGTATACACACACACACACATACAATGTATACACACAAACATGTATACACACACACACTATCCCCAGCACCACCACATCAGCACACCGGTATCCCATGCCCCCCCAAAACACTGGCATTCTCGGCTCCCCGCCATTCCCAGCCCCCATCAACACCATCAGCACCCACACATCGCCACCTTTGCACCTCCCCCATCGGCACACCCACATCCGCACCCCCACATCAGCACCAAACCCTCCCAAATCAGCACACCGATACAATCACCATCAGTACAGCCACAGCAGCACTACCACCGCACATGGGCCGCGTGGACCACTCCCCACCCAAATGCCACACCCACACCACAAACATCCCGGGCAATGCCGGGGCTCTCAGCTAGTATATATATATATATATATATATATATACAGTATATACACACACATGATGAACCAATATACAAATAAATGTAGAAGGGTTATCAAAACCATAATGTCCTACAAATAACACTTCTCCATACAGACACACTACATTACAATGAATTGCCATTAATAATCCTAACTGATTTTACAATCTAAATCATCAAATGCCAATGAAAAACCTCACATTCCAATCAATACATTGCATTTACATTGTATAAATGATCATAAAATCTATGCACCATATACATTTTGCAAATGAATGTGAATAATATCATTGCAAGCAAAATACAGATAACTCCAAACAAGTAAACTATTTTAACCAATCAAGTAAACAAAAATCAATTAGCAATCATTATTTACATCCCTAAACAATTGACAGTCCATCCCGAACAATGAAACAATTAACTAATTCACGCCTGGAGCAGAACAATTTAGCATGTGAAACAATATACTGTAAGTACCAACCAGAAATACAAACTTTAAAACCAAGGCTATCCCTGACCTCCCTCAAACACACAATACAATACCAAGGATTACATCTATCTAATTTTAAAATACTTTAAACACACAATAAAGCATAGCAGCATAGACAAATTATTTTAAAACACATGAAAGAAAGCTTTTAAAACAACATCATTTCTTACCCTGTATGTATATATCTCTCTAGACATATATACATACATACAGTTGCAAGAAATGATATACCACAAAAAAAAAATACACATGTTAAAAAAGCTTTAAAAAAAATTAACAAGTTAAATAAAATACATTTCTTTAGTTCACTTACCATTATTTGGCCCCACCGACTCCCGTTGCGCAGCTTACTCATGAACCAATCCACCAGGCACAGGAACCCATAAAATAAAAAACCATAAAATAATAAATATTACACTAAAAATCCAAATCAATTCACGGGTCTTCTAATTGTAATCCATCTTCATCTTCATCTATATTCTTCTTTCTTCTATCTTCTTCTGGGCGGGGCGGGGTCTTCTTTCCATCTTTGGCCACGCCCTGGTCTTCTTTCTTCTCCGGAGATCCTTCCTCCTCGGTGTCTGGCTTCAAAATGAGACGACATAGGCTTTTAAAGGCCTATGACGTCACATTTTCGTCATATGGTTCCCACGGCCCTGATTGGCCCGTGAAAATCATGTGTTTTGGCCGATAAAAATGATGACGTCACTTAAAGGAAATGAAAGCACAGCCAATCAGAATGGCTTTGCTTCAGTTGCCTTTAAGATGACGTCATTAAAAGAAACATGGCCGGCCTCACATGGTATGGTAGCCAATCAGAGCGTGGGAACTCCATCCCTACTCTGATTGGCTGTAGTACGTCACATCCTTTCTCCCCCCAAGCCTCTGTCACATGGTATACTAGGAACCGGAACCGGAAAAGGGGTCCTTCGCCTTTGGTGTTCAATAGGACAGGTCCCTCCAGGGAACGAAAGCCTCCAATGTCTCACGGCCAATAACCTACCATACTAGTGACATTGGAGGCTTTCGTTTCCTGGAGGGACCTGTCCTATTGAACACCAAAGGCGAAGGACCCCTTTTCCGGTTCCGGTTCCACAGAGGAGACTCACGTGACGACGCCATTGACTGCAGCCGGACGCTGGTGATCGAGCTGTTTGGCACATGAGAGCCTATCTCATACACGCTTATATTTGCTGTACCTTTGTGAGTGGGCATTTGTTAGATTTTATGTTCCTTTAATACATTTTTATTGTGGTAATGCACTGTTTCTTTCTCTTTCCTTTATATATATATATATATATATATATATTTTTTTTTTGTTTATATTCATTTATTTATTTATTTAGATTTATTTATTTATTGTGGGGCTGCTGTGCGTGAATTTTTTTTATTGTGGGTAGCGGGGGTGGGTGTAGGGGGTATTTGGCCCTTGGTGTGTGTTTTTGACTTGCGGGGGGTTTGCGGGTGCACTTAACCCCTTCACGACCGTAGCAGTTAATACCGCTACGGTCGTGAAGGGGTTAAGTGCACCCCCCTGCAAGCCCTAAACAACCACCGTTGGGGCTAATACCCCCTTCACCCACCCCCGCTACCCACAATAAAAAAATTCACACAGCAGCAGCACAATTAATAGATAAATAAATAAAAACATGAATATAAATAAATACATTAAAAATACATTTTTATTCATAGTGTAGATGTGCAGGGGGTCTCCAGAGCTGAACCGCTTTGGTTTTAGGTCTGGGGACCCCCTGCTCCCCGAGATACAGGCCCCTTTAGGGGGTGCCGGTATCCCTCTGCTTGGTTTACATGCCGCGGTCACGTAATCGGGACCTTTAAATGCAGAGGGATATCGGCACCTCATAAAGGGGCCTGTATCTCGGGAAGCAGGGGGTCCCCGGACCTGAAACCAACGCGGTTCAGCTCCGGAGACCCCCTGCACATCTACACTATGAATAAAAATTTATTTTAAATGTATTTATTTATATTCATGTATTTATTTATTTATTTAGATGTATTTATTTATTTTTTGGGTGGCTGCTGTGTGTGAATTTTTTTTATTGTGGGTAGCGGGGGTGGGTGAAGGGGGTATTAGCCCCAACGGTGGTTGTTTAGGGCTTGCGGGGGGTAGCGGGAGGGGTTAACCCCTTCATGACCGTAGCGGTATTAACTGCTACGGCCGTGAAGGGGTTAAGTGCACCCGCAATCCCCCCGCAAGTACTAAACTCACATCAAGGGCCAAATACCCCCTTCACCCACCCCCGCTACCCACAATAAAGTGGGCACAGTGGGTTAACCCCTTCATTGCCTTAGCGGCTATCAGCTATGGTAATGAAGCAGCATTTCTGTATTTTTAATAATATTGTGCAAGAGCAGGGGGTCCCCTGAGCTTTGATTTGTGGCTCAGGGAACCCCCTGCTCACTGTACAATATTATTAAAAATACAGTCATGCTGCTTCGTTACCATAGCACATAGCCGCAAAGATAAGGAACGAGTGTTTATTTATATATGTGTTTTATTCATACTGTAGATGTGCAGAGGGTTTCTGGAGCTGAACCGCTATGGTTTTAGGTCCGGGGACCCCCTGCTTCCCAAGATACAAGCCCCTTTAGGGGGTGCCGGTATCCCTCTGCTTTGTTTACAAGCCGCGGTCACGTGATCGGGACCATTAAATGCAGAGGGATACCGGCACCTCATAAATGTGTGTGTGTGTGTGTGTGTGTGTGTGTGTGTGTGTGTGTGTGTGTGTGTGTGTGTGTGTGTATATATAAAAACAAACATCACGGCTTGCACTAAATGTACTGGTTCATATAGGCAGGTGCTAGTCTCAAATAATAGAAAAACAACATCACCATTCTCTCGTCCGGTAAAGAAAGACTGCACTCGGTTCAGTGATAATGAAAATCTGTATTGGGCATCTGAATAGAAATGATAAATCACCCAATCCGACGTTTCGGTCCTGGAATAGGACCTTTCTCAAGGGGGTGAGAGAATGGTAATGTTGTTTTTATATATATATATATATATATACACAGTGTTCGACAAACCTATACATTTGCTCGCCCCGGGCGAGTGGATTTAACCCCCCGGCGAGTAAATATTGGCCCAAGCAGCACACGTTTGGTACTAGGTGGCGAGTAGATTTTTTTGTGTGGCGAGTAGATTTTTTGGTGATTTGTCAACCACTGTGTGTATATATATAAAATGGTTATTGAGGCAAAAAGTGACACTGTGTGCTCATTTGCATGTCATTTCCCAGAATCCCTTGCTGCAGTGGAAGTGCTGTATGCTGGGTGTTGATGGGGAAAGGCGGGGTTGCAGACCTGCCTAAGACATGCAGATGAGCATACAGCTATATTTGCATGCCTAAGACATGCAGATGAGCATACAGTTATATTTGCATATTTGCTTTCCTGTGGAGGGTTTTTGTCACTTTTTTTACTCACCATAACTTAACTCAGTATTATGGTTTAGCCTATCCCATAGCCTCTCTTGCATTCCCAGTAAAATCAACCCCACACTGATGAGACCCATCAAGGTCGAAACAGCTGTCTGTGGGTGGTTTTCTGGGTATGCACCTTAACCCTGGCTGTGCTCAAAGCTGTGACCATGCAGCAAGCTTAAGCCTATAGGGAACCATGTTAAAAATGGTTATTGAGGCAAAAAGTGACAGTGTGCTCATTTGCATGTCATTTCCCAGAATCCCTTGCTGCAGTGGAAGTGCTGTATGCTGGGTGATAATGGGGAAAGGCGGGGCTGCAGACCTGCCTAAGACATGCAGATGAGCATACAGTTATATTTGCATATTTGCTTTCCTGTGGAGGGTTTTTGTCACTTTTTTTACTCACCATAACTTAACTCAGTATTATATATATATACATACACAAAAAGATTTTACCAGATAGAGATCCAGGAAAAACGAGACAGCACACAGTCAGGGAAATCCAAAGCTGATGTATTCAGGATAAATACATAGGCACTGCATCCAACGTTTCGGTCATCAGAATGTGACCTTCCTCAGGGACGTGCAGTGTGTGAATGCTAGTGCATACCCTTATATACCCACATCTATCAAACCCAAGTGATAATTAATCATGCTCACCTGTGTAAAAATGAAAAAAACACCAAAAAACCTTACATAACTAGCTGTTGTGGACCGCAGCCCTATGCTGGAATGCACCACCATCTTGTTTAGGAAGTAAAAAACAGTCCTGGTGTACTACGGGTGCCCACAAGGCTCATTCAATCCTGCCAGGGTTTACTGCGCATGTGCAACACAAGCGCTATGAAATACAGTAGAATAGCCTCTATATTAGTGGATATAAGGTGCAAAGCTATTCAAAAACCCCAAAACATGTTGCAATATCTAAGCAAACATCCATGGGGTTTGCACAGCAGTCCTAACACACCAATTCAACTATAACTGCTTGTATGCGCCTTAAAGGGCCAGTGCACACACACATGAGATACACTGCTGCCCAATATGTACTGCGCATGTGCCCCGCGCTGTGTAAAACCCTGTGGATGAAGTCCAAGACTGGCTCACTGTGTATTACACCTTTTGCTGTTTCCAAATATATTTATGCAAAAAGCATCAAAGTGGAAGTAAGGGGCCACAAGTCACACAACAGAAGTATGCATAAAAACACCATATAATGTAACGTTAGGCATCAATTAGTCAAAATATATCTATGGATTCACTTAAGTAAAGTAAACAGTAACATAGATGTTATATATAATAAAGCTAATTGAATAAAGCACAAGACTATGTAGAGATTGATACTATGCACTTTAACCATAGTGCATAGAGGAAATGCATGTATGTCTATAATAAATATATATACACGTATAGCACAACTCGTTTCATTAATTACATGAAATTAACTTACACAAACTCTATACGTCCTTACAATGCTCACATATGTACAGCAAATATATCAACATGTTGTATTGATTAGCAGAACCCATTAAACATGCCACCGAACAACTAATAGTGCGTGTGTGACCAAAAAACCACGTGGATAAAAAGTGAACATAAAGAATCACAAAACAGAAGGAATCAATCTGCAATAAAATATAATCATCACAAAAAGCATCCCAGATGCATGTCTTCATTAAGGCCAAATGGAGCCATCGTCCGAAGTTCAAAAATGTGTCTAGCCTCACTTTGTAATAAAAGTCTATTTCTGTCCCCCCCTCGACTGGGCACTAGGATTTGCAAAATGGGCATGCATCTGAAGGTTGCCAATGAATTTTTTTTATCTCTAAAATGTTTGGCAACCGGAAGGCATTTGAACTCCTGGTCATTTGCATCTGATAACAATGCTTTGCGAATGGTTGACCTGTGAATGGCAATACGATCTTTTAACATTCTAACTGTTTTTCCAATATAAACCAACCCGCAAGGGCATTTGATCAAGTATATTACAAACTTGGATTCACAGTTAAGGAATTGTTGTATTTTAATCTTCACCCCACTACGTGGATGGCAATATGTTGATCCAACCTGCATGTATTGACAGTTGGTACAACCCTTACATTTGTAAGAGCCTGGTTTGAGTGTTAGCCATGTGATGTTTCTGGCATATTTTTCAACTGGATCGGATTGAGTAATCATATCTCCAATTGAGGGTCCCTGCCTGAAGCAAAAAAGAGGTGGTTCTGCAAAGTAATGTCCTATCTTGTCATCTTGTGCAAGGACGTGCCAGTTCCGCTTCATTCTGCGTTGGATTTGTGTGTAAGCCGTACTAAATGTACTGATCACATTGAATCTGGTCTGTTGTTCCATCTTTTGATGACTGCTCCCCAGGGATTTCGTATCCAGTGTGTTGACTCTGTCCAGTGCATACTTGACATCTGCAGGGCTGTACCCCCTCTCTAAAAAACGATTTGCCATGGACATCAGAGCTCCCTCCATTAGACTTGGATCACTTGTAATACGTTTCACCCTCAACAGTTGGGAATATGGTAAATCTTTTTTAAGAGGAACCGGATGGTGACTTATTGCGTGGAGTAAGGTGTTCTTATCCGTTACCTTCTGGTATAAACGCGTAGCCAATCTGTGGCCACTCTTGTACACCAATGTGTCTAGGAATGATATTTCCAGATCACTGTAGCACATAGTAAATCTTATTTTGGATGGTATATGATTCAGATGTTCCAAAAAGATGTTTAATTCAGTATGATTCCCACTCCATAAGATAAAAATGTCATCGATGTAACGTAAATACATTTGTATATGCTGTGCATATGGGGCATCATGTAAAATATGGGTTTGCTCATAAATGTCCATATATAGATTGGCATATGAAGGTGCCATGTTGGAGCCCATGGCTGTCCCACTCAGTTGCAGATAGTATGTGCTCTCAAATCTGAAAAAGTTTTTATTTAGAATGATTTGTACAAGAAGTAGAAGGAACTCGGATGGTGGCCCACCTGTTATACTCCTATTCGTCAATTTACTCCGAATGGCATCCAAACCCTCACAATGTGGGATGTTTGTATATAGGCTCGTTATATCAAGCGTGACCAATATGCTGTTTGATGGATCAAACGCCAATGTATTGATACGTGCCATGAAGTCTGTTGTGTCCTTGACGTATGTGGGCATACATGCAACCAACGGATGCAGGTTGAAATCCACATATTGGGATAGTGGATGGCATAATGAAGATCTAGCAGAGATTATTGGTCTGCCCGGTGGGTTGGTGACCGATTTATGTATTTTTGGGATGATGTATAAAACTGACATTTTAGGATGCTGCTGTGTGAGAAATTTACCAGTATCCTCTGAAATCCACCCATTCACCACTCCCAATCGAATAATTGAATCAACCTCAGCTTTATAAGTCAAGGTAGGATCTCTTGACAGACGCATGTATGTTTCTGCATCTGCCAGTTGGCGCAAGACCTCATTCTTATAATAAAGATAGTCCAATATAACAACCCCTCCGCCCTTGTCGGCAGCTCTAATGATGATATTTTTATTTTGCCTTAAGGTCTTAATGGCCTTCCTTTCATCCATAGTGAGGTTTTGAAAGCTAGTCTTATGAGACTTTATCATACCTCTGATTTCTTTGCTCAACAAGATCATGAATGCAGAGATGCTGTAATTGGACACTTGTGGATCAAATGTGCTCTTCGGTTTAAAGCTTGTGCTAATTGGGTCAGGCGTGGGGGACACTCCAGGTCTGGAAAAAAAATCTTTTAATTTCAGATGGCGATTCAGTTTGAAAAGATCAACTTCCCATTTAAATGTTTGTGTTTGTGGGTGGGTACAAAGCCCAATCCTTTGTGCAGGATGTTCGTTTCGGCCACTGTAAGGATATGCGAAGAAAGATTAAATATTACCGTCTCTTTGGCAGTTGTTTCGATCCCCTTCCTCTGTTTGGATAGCGTTCTGGATAACGCCTTCTTTCTGCCTCCTCGCCTGGTCTTCCGGCGACATCTGCGGTCCCCAGGGGTGGCTTTGTTCACCCGTCTGGTCCTTGGCCTAAAAAAGACAGCTCCTCCGTTGTATTGTCTGTGGTGGTGTCTGTGGCATCTGACAGCTCAGTATCCCTTGTATTGTACCCAAATTTTGTGTACCCACCACGTCTTCTCCGCGATTGTTCTCACTGCCGACCCTGCACACCTGTAGGTAAATCATTCAAACCCAGCAGCCACCTATACACGTTCCTGTCTTTGTAGTCAGACTCTACAATCTTCAGTTTTTCCCTCTTGTATTTTACTAGATTGCTCCTGTATGCGTCAATTGAAGTTTGCATTTTGTCAATCCAATTTGTCGTCGTATCTGCCTCTAAAGTCTCTCCATGTTTGGAGTTTATAACAACTATCTCTTTCTTGATCTTTAGTATTTCTTTGCTAGACTGGTCTATGACAAGTATAACCAAGTCAAACGAACATTTGTTGAGTATAGCCATCCAGCGCTTACAGAATTCAGGGTCTGTTCTGCCTATAGTGGGCTGGTTCTTAATTCTGAAACCACGAGGTAATAATTTTTCTTTGTGGTAATGTGATAACGTGACTCCGTGTAGGTAGTAATCTACTTCCCTTTTCTTTAATTTAATCAAGTCGTTAAACACATCAACAGCCTTCTCAGGTCCCAGTACAGACTCAAATGATTCAGTATAGCGGATTTTAGAAATCTCAGCTTCACTGAAGCTGGAAGATTCAGAGATAGATGAAAACACTCCAAAAGTATCAGCAAATTCCTCCATATTGTGTCCTTTATGTGTAACACACCAACATTCAATTAAAAAGGCCAATACTTCAAAAATGTCCACAGTTCAGGCCAAAAATAATGGACAACAAATAACAAACTCCTTTTGGAGGATTTTTGATAGTATAACTGGCAGGTGCCCAACTCATATATGTTGTATAGAAAAAATAAAAAGCAGTTGGCACACTGAAAACAGGTTATCCACTGATGCTTATCCCATATATGCACATACACAGAAAGATTTTACCAGATAGAGATCCTGGAAAAACGAGACAGCCCACTGTCAGGGAAATCCAAAGCTGATGTATTCAGGATAAATACATAGGCACTGCATCCAATGTTTCGGTCATCAGAATGTGACCTTCCTCAGGGACGTGCAGTGTGTGAATGTTCGTGCATATCCTTATATACCCACATCTATCAAACCCAAGTGATAATTAATCATGCTCACCTGTGTAAAAATGAAATAACCACCAAAAAACCTTGCATAACTAGCTGTTGTGGACCGCAGCCCTATGCTGGAATGCACCACCATCTTGTGAGGAAGGTCACACTTTGATGACCGAAACGTTGGATGCAGTGCCATGTATTTGTCTTGAATACAATATCTTTGGATTTCCCTGGCTGTGTGCTGTCTCGTTTTTCCCGGACCCCCATCTGGTAAATTCTCTCTGTGTATGTGCATATATGGGACAAGCATCAGTGGATTGCTTGTTTACAGTGTGCCAACTACCCTTTGCTCATATATATATATATATATTGTCCAGCAGGCATGAGCAATAAAGTTATGAGTATACTGTCACAGAAGTATGGGGGCCCTATGACAAGAATAGGCTGGCTTACTTGCCACTCCCCATGGAAGGATGGGGGTGGACTTCCCTATAATGTGGAGTAGAGAGTGTGAGTTAGGAGTTCTGGGATGGTCATCAGAGAGTGGCCACGCTTATAGTGCTGGCGATGGTGACGCAACCGATGACGTCACCCGCAAAAGTTATAATTTGATTTAAAGCGACGTCGCTGGCGACAAGGCCAGTAACGTCACAAATGGGGACGGGCCGCAGTCTCTGGTTTAGAGACAGTCACATGTGGCGACTGTCTCTAAAAAATCTGTCGCGCTTACTATTAGTGCTTGCTACGGAGTCAATGTATTTGTTTCAGAGCAACGTCGCGTCGCCATCGCCAATTACTATAAGCGCAGCCTAAGGAGTTCTTGTGCTAACCTCCAAGGAGTGAGAAGGGTTTCTGGAAGAAATGCCAGAGTATGTAGACCTTGAATAGAGAGTAAAGGGGGACGATAGACAGCACTCTGATGGTGTTAAATATATGCAATTGCAGGGTGCACGGAACAAAAGGGGACCCTTATTCCCCTGTATAGTACTAACAAATCTACGTAAGTACCAGCACTCACTGTCTAATAGCTAAATGATGAAAACAGTTGTAATGCAGAATAAACATTTAATAATAAAATGAACCAGAAATAAATCAAATGTGTTTGCAGAAACCAGTATCATAAATGGGCATGTCACAAAGTGAGGGGTGGGGGGGGGAGGGGAAAGGAAAAGGGGAAAAAACATGAAACACAAGGAATATACACAAAAAAACGGAGAACGGAAAGTATGCTAGGGGGGCGACGTTTCGAGGGACTACCTCTTCATCTGGCCCATTCCCCCTGGTCCAAAAGGACCGAGAGGTACTTCCCTAAGCCTCCCTTCCCCTATACCTGGTCAAATCACACACCCCTGAAAATAGATGGCAAACATATAGTGTAGGCTAAATACAGCTAAACAGCTAATAGCAGGGCAGCAAGAACCCACTAATGGTACAGTAAAAGCTGAACACAGCTTGCAAGAAAGCAGCTTGCAAATGAGCACCAGGAGTCCACACAGTCAGTGAAAGGTTAATGAGAAAAGTAAATGAAGTGATCAAACCCTCAGTAGCTCTGCTCCTTCAGCTGCTCGTGTGGAGTGCTGAGGGATGAGATAGCAGTCTCAGCTGTTATATGTTGTAGCTACATTCTCATTAACCTTTCACTTGGACTGTCCTGATGTCCTCCCCACAACATTGAAGAGATGTCTTGCCTCCTGTTTACCTCACAGGTATGAACAGCAACCACAGAATACAGTACACTGGTAGCAGCACATTTCCAAGGGCGGGGGGGGGGGTAGTAGAGGGCTACATAAGATAGTGTGTAAAGTGCCAGTGAAGCGCACACATATTTATAAATGCATGTTGTGTAGATTCCAATTGTAGGGTTGTTGTTAACAAGCATTCTACGGTAGGGGTGCGCAAACTGGAGGGCCGGGGGACCGCGCTAGGTCTCTGTAACTTTCTCCTACCTTGTCTTTGGTAACCCGGTGTCAAATGATGCCATAGGGTCATTTGACGCCTGAACCAAGCAGGGGGGGTGGGGTGGGCGAGCAGGGGATAAGAGCAGGCAGGGGGAAGATTTTGAGCACCCTGTTCTATGGTATTACTGTAACGCTCGCGCTGCCCACAAACAAGACAAGACCCCGGCACTGAGATGGGAAGGTATAACACCACACACCCGCAGCAATGGAGGCGTGACTGGAAGGCGGATAATTTAGCGTTGCCGGGTCTGGGTTGGAGAGTGTAGGAAATGCGGTATACTTGCCGAGTTTTTGGATTGGAGAAGACAGAATAGTAGGGGTCCGTAAGCCGTGGTCTGGGAGGCATGGCCCCAGCGGAGCTGGCATCGGCTGCAGGCAACAAGGCAGGGAGGAGAGACTTGCCACGCAGCTGGGGATTGTCGCACGTCATCGTGCTGCACGGAAGAGATGTGCGACGCGTGCGAGAGGTGGGACCAGGTTCCGTGCGGCAGCTATAAGAGCTGCGGGTGCGTGCGCGCTCTGCAATGAGAGCAGGGGAGCGCGCATGGGGAGGAACAGTGGCCGCAGCGGCAGCAGCAGGTAAGGAGGGAACATGCTGCAAAGGACGTGTTCCCCGATTCCTTACAATTACAATGTACCAGAAAAAATATATGTAGCCCTGTTTCCCCCTGAACACAGAAAGCTACCGGTGCTGCCCTTTTACCTGTTCGCTCCCAGGAGCCTAAGCCTCCGCCACGGAGAGCCTGAGGTGATTTACTTACAATCCGGTGCAGCGCCTCCACCTGCACGGGATCCCAACGTAGTGGGAGGAGCCACTCACAGGACCCAACAACATAAATCACACCCACACAGTATAAAATATAAAGGCCCTTTACTGTAACATAGATAACTGATAACTCTTAACACTCAATACTCTATTATGACTTAGTACAACTGCCAGCACACCATGCAAGGCGTACCCCACCACCGTGTACCCCACACCGTGTCCACAGTACAACCCTTCCCACCCTGGTCCTGTGGTCAGCGCTGCCACTGTGTATGTACTCTGTTGGTGCACGTATTAACAATACCTGCCGGGACCTCCAGCACCCCGGCATGCAGACAACTTCACAAAGGATCCACGATCTTAACGACGTCCTGGACTCCGCTGGAGTGATTGTCCATTAGGGGTGGCCACCCTGATGACGGTGTCTCTCTCTCAGATTAGGCCTGGTCCCAGACCTCTCTCAGGGTGTTCAGCATCCGCTGTGTCCCTTACTCTCTAAACAGCACTAATGGGGCAGGTTCCCTATCCAAGGGTCTGTCCCTAAAGCAGCCACAAGCTCAAGCAATGTCTCAGGGCCTATCTGGGGCCTAGGGCGGGTTTCTGGCCTAGTGCAGAGGCTACTTGCCTCTTTGCACCTGCACCTCCTTCCCCTATCCTCTCCTGGCACCTACTGACACTTGTGCTGCTCTGTCGGCCTTCTACTTCCCTTCTTAAGAGAACCCTAGAGCCCTATTGGCTATCTGACTGCATGTGATTGCCTCCGAGGCTCATGTGATATGTAGTCCCAGCTCAGGGCCTCTATCTGATTGGCTCTTCTTCACACGCTTTGTACTGTGCATGTGCGAGTTGTCTGAGGGCCGCCGTGACTCCCACACTACTGCGCATGTGTGAACCTCGAGCAAGATGGCGCTGCCCAGTGGCAGATACCGCCAGGAGCCCCCGGCAATGCCCCCGCAGCTTCGCAACATGCAGTGGGGGTCCCTGCTCTCAGCGGTGGTAAGGGGGAGAAGAAACGGAGGACTTGGCTACATCCTCCCCCTGTGGAAACATCCAACGACCCCACTTGGGGACAGCGTCACACATAAGTTATATACTGAAAAATGCATAATATACTTATGATACAATGTATCACTCCACTTAAACAATGTTATACAACTCAATAAACATGTTAATCACGGAAGCCAGCTTAGCCGGCTTCTGAGACTCATTGTGGGGTGCCCCTAATTGATCGTACAACACTCTATTAGGTGGACACCTCACTCTTTGACTCCGATGAGTCTCGGTCTCTGTAGCTTCTTCATAAGCCAGGTGTTCTGGGACTTGAGGCCCCATCTGTCTTACAGGAGGTGAATCGGCTAGAACAAAAAGTCTCTATTAGGAACAAAGCTAAGACTACTGGGGTTGAGAGGGTGACTTGCTGAAGTCGCGGGTGACAGGTCTTGCGGTTCAGGCCCATTACCCGCACCTCTCTCGGGAAGTGCCCACCAATCGCTAGTGAACTCGGTGCACGTTCCCTCCAAAGGATCTTGGTCTTGGTTAATTATAGGAAAACAAGTTTCGGTAGATTCTTCAGACTCAGAGTTATTTGTTACAGTCTCTGGTTCTGAGACATCTTCACCCACTTGGGGTATGGGCAGCAAATGGTTTCGATGCCAGACCTTTACCCTGCCTTCTCTGTCCCGTATGCGATACACAGTGAGGCCCGGCATCTTGGACTCTACTTCAAAGTGTCCTTCTCTCCATCGATCGGCAGCTTGTGCTTGCAGGGATCCCTAAGTTGCGCAGTAGAACGAAATCTCCAGGCCGAAGTTCCCGATAGCGTTCCTTATGGTCGTATCTCCTTTTGTTATTAGCATTCAACTGAGCCGTAGCCTTTATGCAAGCTGGTATGCACGATGCAGGCTATCTTGGAATCGCTTCACATAGAGGTAGTGAGCCACATTGGGTACACCATCGGTAGATACCCTTAATCGAATGCCGAACGTCATAAAGTAAGGTGTTGTAACTGTCGTGCTCGCCACAAACCGGGACCGGACAGCGGGGCTGAGGTTGGGATGTGAATACACCGACCTTAGACCACAAAGCCGGTTCTGGATTGCTCAGTTCGTAGTCATTCGTAGCAGGGTCAGGGTTGGAGAATGTAGAGTAATCCTTAGACAAGCCAGGGTCATGGTAGGAGACGTCAGGGTAATCGATATCCAGGCAGAAGTTCGGCAACGTAGCAGCCGCACTGCAGGAATGGCCTCTGCGCGAGGAGTGGGAGTGGCCTTTTCCTAGCAGGAAGGCCGCAGGCCTCAGGAAACAGGAAGCAGAAGGTTAGCGCTGAAGATCCAGTGCTTCAGCACAGGAACCAGGACACGGCCTCTGCAATGAAGATATACAGCAGGCCCCAGGAACCAGACGAAAAAAAGGTGATAGTGCGCAGCTAATAACTAGTGAACAACAAATATCAAGTAAACAGTGCACCGTGATTAAACAAACAATATTGTGGACCTTAGATGTGGGTCTGCAGCCTTTCTTGGGGGTGGCTCGACACCCCAGACACTAGACAAAAAACAAAAGAACAAGGCGCACAACGCACATAGTGTATTAAAGTATAAAATGTGACTTTATGGTTAAAAAATAAATAGTTCTGCGTACATCAAGTAGGGAATAAACAAGCAGTTGGTATATAGGTTTACCACACCAGGAGATAACGCTGTGCGACACCCTCAGATGGATCTCAGCATTCACTGGGTCAGCAGACGTCTCATCAGTCTCTTCCAGCGTCCTCTGTTGGGGGATGGTAGATGGATGAGTCCCTTGTAGAGAGAGCCCCACAGCATACAGCTCACAGGTAAGTAAAGACGCCGTAGGATTCAGCATCCATGGAACACTGCAGCATTTGCCGCCACTCCTCGTTGGGCGCTCGGCGATGACGTCACTGGTCGCACCTCCGCTTCCGCAATGCTTCTCATGGAACGCACAGCGTGCGTGTCAATCCAAAGTTGTAAGGCAGCGGGGAGAGATATTTCGCCAGGCAAATAAACAGTGTCCAAACAATGTCCAGAATCACAAAGGATGGGGGGAGAAGAGCATAGACACCTCTTATCCAACGCGTTTCGTAACACTGGGTTACTTCTTCAGGGAATGTATGCATAGTGAAGGGGCATGTACATATATATATACTACACTTCACCCAATCACAAATGCGGTGTCTAATTGCCACATCATTAATTACAGGTGCAGCATAATGCTCTTGATTAGTGATACTCTGTCTCACAGAACATATTAACAAACATTGTATAAAATTCATTTAATCTAAAACAGATTTAATTCAAGTACATAATCGGCGCATGAAAAGTAGAGCTTCTGGAAAAGAAAAGCCATAATTAGATACAAAGCAATAGCAATCTATAAAAAGGAATGGATGTCATTTTAAACACACAGAAATTACAGAGACTAATAAAGTGACCAGATATCAATGTCTTCATTTAACCCCTTAGGGCTCAATGAATTCATCTTATAGATCCAGAAAGTCTCTTGTTGTGAGAGACTTTTAATCCTGTCACCTCCCCTTCTTTCTTTGGGGACCACTTTAACTCCCTTAAATTGCAAACTAGAGGGATCTTTATTGTGATAAAGTGCATAGTGACGGGAAAGACTATGTTTGTCATAACCTATTTTAATATTTCTAATGTGTTCCTGGATTCTAAGTTTCAGGCATCGTTTTGTGCGGCCAATATATTGCAGGCCGCAATCACAATTTATCATGTATACCACATGTGTGGAATTGCAATTTATAAAAGTATCAATCACGAAACTCTCACCGGTGACAAATGATTTGAATGTTTTTCTCTCTGGATGGAGAAATTTGCATATGGAACATTTCCCACACTGATAGTTACCTATAGGTTTATCTCCAAGCCAAGTTAGTGGTTTGGCGTGGGTATGACCCACATCACTGGGGGCTAATGTGTTTTTGAGATTTTTGGCCCTTCTGTATATAAACTTAGGAACTTTTGTGATATGGTCATTTAAAATCGGATCAGTGCATAAAATTGCCCAGTGCCGTTGTACAATTCGTTCAATTTTTTTATTCATTGAATTGTAAGTTGTAATAAAAGGCACTTCAATTAGATTATCCTGGGAATGACTTACTTCTTTTTTAGCTTTTGGTTTTAACATAAGTTGCCTATCCATATTTCGGACTATATTTAGGTCTCTAGTCAGATTAGCATTTGAATATCCCCTCTCAAGGAACTTATCAAAAAGTATTTTTGATTGTGTCTCAAAATCATGGTCTCCACTACAGTTTCTTTTGATGCGAATAAATTGGCCCTTGGGAATGTTCGCAATCCACGATTTTTTGTGGTTGCTGCTTGCCATTAATAGATTATTGGCATCAATTTCTTTGAAAAAGACCTTGGTGGAAACATTCCCATTGTCCAATGCAGTCAATTGTAGATCTAAAAAATTGATACTTAGTGGATTCGACACAAGTGTAAAGATTAAGTTCCTATCGTTGGAATTCAAATATGTCAGGAAGGTACAAATGGAAGAATCATCCCCCTCCCATACACATAGTATATCGTCGATATAGCGACGCCAGACGATTACTTGTCTGCTGAAGGGGTTGTTATTCCAGATGTTCTGATCCTCCCACTGACCCATATACAAGTTTGCGAAGCTGGGGGCGAATCTTGTTCCCATTGCAGTTCCGCAAACCTGTAAAAAGAATTCAGATAAAAACAGAAAATAATTATGGGTCAGTATAAACTCAATTGATTTCAAGATAAATTCTATGTTGAGATGATGCAATGTATTATCTGACTCTAAATAGTATTGAATTGCTTGTAGACCTTTATCATGTGGAATGTGAGTGTATAATGCTTGCACATCACATGTAATCCATTTGTAAGTACTTTTCCATTCAAAATCCTGAAAAGTCAGGAGAACGGAAGAAGTATCTTTCAAATAGGATGGCAATTGGCTTACATATGTTTGCAAGAAGAAATCTACGTATTGCGAAAGATTCGCAGTAAGGGAA
The DNA here is from genome assembly GCF_040206685.1 of Ascaphus truei. NCBI lineage: Eukaryota > Metazoa > Chordata > Amphibia > Anura > Ascaphidae > Ascaphus > Ascaphus truei. The sequence continues at coordinate 226,565,793 of NC_134487.1, forward strand.
TCTATTCCCGAAATAATGGGACGACCTGGTGGGTTAGTTCTGTTCTTATGAACTTTGGGCAAATGATACAAAATTGGGATTTTGGGGGAATCTCTGTATAAAAAATCAAATTCAGCTTTAGTTATAGCAGTATTATTATAGGCTTCATCCAACAACCCCTTTAAAAGGGTGATGTAATCATTTGTAGGATCTTTATCCAATGTTTTATAAAAGGACAAATCATAAAGGAGGCGGTGGGCCTCCTTTTCGTAATCAATACGATTTTGGAGGACCACTCCGCCTCCCTTATCAGCCTGTCTGATTATCAGATCATTGTTGTTTTTTAAACATTTCAAAGCTAAGTTCTCTTTAGAATTCAAGTTGTGTCTGAGATCCCCTATATTGAAATCTTTTACCAATCTGTAAAAATCCTTATGCACCATATTGAAAAAAGTGTCAATGTGGTGCCCTTTAGATTGTGCAGGATAAAATTTTGACCTTGTCTTAAAGGTGGTGTGTTTACAAACCAAACTTTCATTTTCTATATCATTTGGAGCTGGTGTACACTCAATTACATTTGTCACTTGTGGAGTTTCGCTTTTGTTTTTAATAAAATGCCGTTTCAGGGTCATATTTCTCACAAATTTGTGTAGGTCAGTGTATAGTTGGAACCCGTTAGGACCACTTGACCTGGAGAAATTAAGGCCCCTATTCAGCACAGTTTTCTGATCTTTTGTCAGAATTACTGTAGATAAATTGAAAATGCCTTTGTCTAGGGAGATCCCAGGTCTACACTTGAGTCCCTTCTCTTTGACCTTGGATCCTGCTCTCGTTCCTCGTCTGGTAATGATCTTTTTACTTTGTTTTTTTTCGCTGGACTTATTAGTTGTTCCTGTTTCTTCTCCTTCTTTTTCTCTTTCGGCGGGGAGAATCTGCTCTTCAGTAATTCTAAAAAACGAGAACCTGAGGGGGACTCATTAGTAGGCTTATTAGTCATTACTTTATCATGTTTCTTTGGTTCTGATCTGTCTCTGGGGGAAAGAGGTATAGGATTCTGTTCCCTATATTTATCTGTGTTATTTTGTCTGCCATAGGTGTTATTGTTAGCATATTTATGATCATCTTTTCTATCTCTAGATCTATTTTGATGATGATCTTGTTTCCTATGATTGGACCAACCACGGTGTCTGGGGGGGCCTCTCCTACCGGAGCCTCTATTACCAGATGTATGTTGGTCCTTCCTGGCACCGTGATTAGGGATATAGATTTTATCTATCACTCTACCTCTTTCACCTTTTTTGGCCCAATCTCTTTCTCTCCCATTGTCATAATCAGCTTTATCTCTTAGAAATTTCTCGTGTTTTGTTTTGACTATCTCTTCTCCTGTGCTTTCTAATTTGGCAAGAAGTTCTACTTCAATTTTAGAACAATCCTTGTCAATCACTATTGGTTCTAAGGTTTTTATCTCTTTAAGTATTTCTTTTTCGATGAGTGAAATGGACTTTGTGCGTTCAAAAATAATTAAACGCATCAGGTCTATAGAACACTCATCTAATATACGGTTCCACTCTTTCATGAAATGCTCATTCTCCTTCCCAAACGTAGGTGGCTTTTGAACACGTAACCCTCTGGGTATTCTTTTACAGTCAATATATTTCTGCAAAGTGTTTTTTTCTAACCAAAGCTTGTTATCCTTCAGCAGAAGGTTTTCTAGGATTTTAAAGTGCCCTTCAAGTGACAAATTATCATCCTCCTCCTCTGAATGGTCTTTAGGTCTCTCTGAGAATAAGCGATCAAACTGTTCTTGTCGCTTATCTCTGAGATTTAAAAGACCCCACACCATTATAATAGATGATTGACAGAACAATACTTAAAATAAGTAAATTGTGAAGTGTACCAGTATACAAGTGCAGCACCTAGAGACAAGTGATAACAGTGGAAAAAAAGGTGATAGTGCGCAGCTAATAACTAGTGAACAACAAATATCAAGTGAACAGTGCACCGTGATTAAACAAACAAGACCCACATCTAAGGTCCACAATATTGTTTGCTTAATCACGGTGCACTGTTCACTTGATATTTGTTGTTCACTAGTTATTAGCTGCGCACTATCACCTTTTTTTCCACTGTTATCACTTGTCTCTAGGTGCTGCACTTGTATACTGGTACACTTCACAATTTACTTATTTTAAGTATTGTTCTGTCAATCATCTATTATAATGGTGTGGGGTCTTTTAAATCTCAGAGATAAGCGACAAGAACAGTTTGATCGCTTATTCTCAGAGAGACCTAAAGACCATTCAGAGGAGGAGGATGATAATTTGTCACTTGAAGGGCACTTTAAAATCCTAGAAAACCTTCTGCTGAAGGATAACAAGCTTTGGTTAGAAAAAAACACTTTGCAGAAATATATTGACTGTAAAAGAATACCCAGAGGGTTACGTGTTCAAAAGCCACCTACGTTTGGGAAGGAGAATGAGCATTTCATGAAAGAGTGGAACCGTATATTAGATGAGTGTTCTATAGACCTGATGCGTTTAATTATTTTTGAACGCACAAAGTCCATTTCACTCATCGAAAAAGAAATACTTAAAGAGATAAAAACCTTAGAACCAATGGTGATTGACAAGGATTGTTCTAAAATTGAAGTAGAACTTCTTGCCAAATTAGAAAGCACAGGAGAAGAGATAGTCAAAACAAAACACGAGAAATTTCTAAGAGATAAAGCTGATTATGACAATGGGAGAGAAAGAGACTGGGCCAAAAAAGGTGAAAGAGGTAGAGTGATAGATAAAATCTATATCCCTAATCACGGTGCCAGGAAGGACCAACATACATCTGGTAATAGAGGCTCCGGTAGGAGAGGCCCCCCCAGACACCGTGGTTGGTCCAATCATAGGAAACAAGATCATCATCAAAATAGATCTAGAGATAGAAAAGATGATCATAAATATGCTAACAATAACACCTATGGCAGACAAAATAACACAGATAAATATAGGGAACAGAATCCTATACCTCTTTCCCCCAGAGACAGATCAGAACCAAAGAAACATGATAAAGTAATGACTAATAAGCCTACTAATGAGTCCCCCTCAGGTTCTCGTTTTATAGAATTACTGAAGAGCAGATTCTCCCCGCCGAAAGAGAAAAAGAAGGAGAAGAAACAGGAACAACTAATAAGTCCAGCGAAAAAAACCAAAGTAAAAAGATCATTACCAGACGAGGAACGAGAGCAGGATCCAAGGTCAAAGAGAAGGGACTCAAGTGTAGACCTGGGATCTCCCTAGACAAAGGCATTTTCAATTTATCTACAGTAATTCTGACAAAAGATCAGAAAACTGTGCTGAATAGGGGCCTTAATTTCTCCAGGTCAAGTGGTCCTAACGGGTTCCAACTATACACTGACCTACACAAATTTGTGAGAAATATGACCCTGAAACGGCATTTTATTAAAAACAAAAGCGAAACTCCACAAGTGACAAATGTAATTGAGTGTACACCAGCTCCAAATGATATAGAAAATGAAAGTCTGGTTTGTAAACACACCACCTTTAAGACAAGGTCAAAATTTTATCCTGCACAATCTAAAGGGCACCACATTGACACTTTTTTCAATATGGTGCATAAGGATTTTTACAGATTGGTAAAAGATTTCAATATAGGGGATCTCAGACACAACTTGAATTCTAAAGAGAACTTAGCTTTGAAATGTTTAAAAAAACAACAATGATCTGATAATCAGACAGGCTGATAAGGGAGGCGGAGTGGTCCTCCAAAATCGTATTGATTACGAAAAGGAGGCCCACCGCCTCCTTTATGATTTGTCCTTTTATAAAACATTGGATAAAGATCCTACAAATGATTACATCACCCTTTTAAAGGGGTTGTTGGATGAAGCCTATAATAATACTGCTATAACTAAAGCTGAATTTGATTTTTTATACAGAGATTCCCCCAAAATCCCAATTTTTTATCATTTGCCCAAAGTTCATAAGAACAGAACTAACCCACCAGGTCGTCCCATTATTTCGGGAATAGATTCCCTTACTGCGAATCTTTCGCAATACGTAGATTTCTTCTTGCAAACATATGTAAGCCAATTGCCATCCTATTTGAAAGATACTTCTTCCGTTCTCCTGACTTTTCAGGATTTTGAATGGAAAAGTACTTACAAATGGATTACATGTGATGTGCAAGCATTATACACTCACATTCCACATGATAAAGGTCTACAAGCAATTCAATACTATTTAGAGTCAGATAATACATTGCATCATCTCAACATAGAATTTATCTTGAAATCAATTGAGTTTATACTGACCCATAATTATTTTCTGTTTTTATCTGAATTCTTTTTACAGGTTTGCGGAACTGCAATGGGAACAAGATTCGCCCCCAGCTTCGCAAACTTGTATATGGGTCAGTGGGAGGATCAGAACATCTGGAATAACAACCCCTTCAGCAGACAAGTAATCGTCTGGCGTCGCTATATCGACGATATACTATGTGTATGGGAGGGGGATGATTCTTCCATTTGTACCTTCCTGACATATTTGAATTCCAACGATAGGAACTTAATCTTTACACTTGTGTCGAATCCACTAAGTATCAATTTTTTAGATCTACAATTGACTGCATTGGACAATGGGAATGTTTCCACCAAGGTCTTTTTCAAAGAAATTGATGCCAATAATCTATTAATGGCAAGCAGCAACCACAAAAAATCGTGGATTGCGAACATTCCCAAGGGCCAATTTATTCGCATCAAAAGAAACTGTAGTGGAGACCATGATTTTGAGACACAATCAAAAATACTTTTTGATAAGTTCCTTGAGAGGGGATATTCAAATGCTAATCTGACTAGAGACCTAAATATAGTCCGAAATATGGATAGGCAACTTATGTTAAAACCAAAAGCTAAAAAAAGAAGTAAGTAATTCCCAGGATAATCTAATTGAAGTGCCTTTTATTACAACTTACAATTCAATGAATAAAAAAATTGAACGAATTGTACAACGGCACTGGGCAATTTTATGCACTGATCCGATTTTAAATGACCATATCACAAAAGTTCCTAAGTTTATATACAGAAGGGCCAAAAATCTCAAAAACACATTAGCCCCCAGTGATGTGGGTCATACCCACGCCAAACCACTAACTTGGCTTGGAGATAAACCTATAGGTAACTATCAGTGTGGGAAATGTTCCATATGCAAATTTCTCCATCCAGAGAGAAAAACATTCAAATCATTTGTCACCGGTGAGAGTTTCGTGATTGATACTTTTATAAATTGCAATTCCACACATGTGGTATACATGATAAATTGTGATTGCGGCCTGCAATATATTGGTCGCACAAAACGATGCCTGAAACTTAGAATCCAGGAACACATTAGAAATATTAAAATAGGTTATGACAAACATAGTCTTTCCCGTCACTATGCACTTTATCACAATAAAGATCCCTCTAGTTTGCAATTTAAGGGAGTTAAAGTGGTCCCCAAAGAAAGAAGGGGAGGTGACAGGATTAAAAGTCTCTCACAACAAGAGACTTTCTGGATCTATAAGATGAATTCATTGAGCCCTAAGGGGTTAAATGAAGACATTGATATCTGGTCACTTTATTAGTCTCTGTAATTTCTGTGTGTTTAAAATGACATCCATTCCTTTTTATAGATTGCTATTGCTTTGTATCTAATTATGGCTTTTCTTTTCCAGAAGCTCTACTTTTCATGCGCCGATTATGTACTTGAATTAAATCTGTTTTAGATTAAATGAATTTTATACAATGTTTGTTAATATGTTCTGTGAGACAGAGTATCACTAATCAAGAGCATTATGCTGCACCTGTAATTAATGATGTGGCAATTAGACACCGCATTTGTGATTGGGTGAAGTGTAGTATATATATATGTACATGCCCCTTCACTATGCATACATTCCCTGAAGAAGTAACCCAGTGTTACGAAACGCGTTGGATAAGAGGTGTCTATGCTCTTCTCCCCCCATCCTTTGTGATTCTGGACATTGTTTGGACACTGTTTATTTGCCTGGCGAAATATCTCTCCCCGCTGCCTTACAACTTTGGATTGACACGCACGCTGTGCGTTCCATGAGAAGCATTGCGGAAGCGGAGGTGCGACCAGTGACGTCATCGCCGAGCGCCCAACGAGGAGTGGCGGCAAATGCTGCAGTGTTCCATGGATGCTGAATCCTACGGCGTCTTTACTTACCTGTGAGCTGTATGCTGTGGGGCTCTCTCTACAAGGGACTCATCCATCTACCATCCCCCAACAGAGGACGCTGGAAGAGACTGATGAGACGTCTGCTGACCCAGTGAATGCTGAGATCCATCTGAGGGTGTCGCACAGCGTTATCTCCTGGTGTGGTAAACCTATATACCAACTGCTTGTTTATTCCCTACTTGATGTACGCAGAACTATTTATTTTTTAACCATAAAGTCACATTTTATACTTTAATACACTATGTGCGTTGTGCGCCTTGTTCTTTTGTTTTTTGCCCAGGAACCAGACCTCTGCAAGAAGAGAAGGCAACAGGCCTCAGGGAACAGGCAAGGCTGACGCTGGGAATCTAGCGCTTCAGCACAGGTACCAGGAAGCAGACCTCTGCGATGGGTGAATGCAGGAGGTCTCAGGAACAGGGTGAGGTAGACACTGGGAATTCAGCGCTTCAGCACAGGAAGCAGACCTCTGCAGCAGGTCTCAGGAATATGGCAAGAGTAGCACTGGGGATCCAGCACTTCAGCACAGGAAACAGACCTCTGCAGCAGGTCTCAGGAACATGGCAAGAGTAGCACTGGGGATCCAGCGCTTCACGACAGGAAGCAGAGATCTGCAGCAGGTCCCAGGAACAAGGCCAAGGTGGATGTGTTTGGCAAACACTGTTACATCCAAGTGAACTTGAATTATGCTCGGCAAAGAGTCAGAGAAAGAGGACAGTATACTGCACCGACACACTTTATTCGAGCAAATACCCAGTATGTACCTGGCAGATACCTGGAATGCGCCGCTCCTCACCTCTGACAAGCCCCATTGCGTTTGCCTTCCCAGCCTGGGTTCATGCCTGGCTGACGGGCGGCTGATCTGTTAAATGATAATGATTAGGATTTAATAGGCTGCAATGCTTCGCGTGTCTACCAGATGGCATAAATTCATGAATTGTAATGCAGTATATATATATATACTGTGCAGTATTGCAGCCAGCGGGAATAAAATGCTTCAATCCCTGCTTGGAAAATACCTCAATGCACTCGGGCAGAAAACAGTCACAAACCTCAATACACCCGGGTATACCCGAATTCGTGGGACTAGCCGAGCTCGAATAAAGTGTGTCGCCAGTGTAAGAAGGGCAGATAGCCAATCCCAAGACAGGGGTGTGTGGGAATCCTTCCAGTGCCAGAGCAGAGAGACAGAGCTGCAGTGATTGCCAACACAGGTGAATGTACTAGCAATTCCATGGGGAGGTTTGTTTGAAAGCTCACCAGCTCTACAAGAGTGAGCTCCCACCAAACCTAGGAACGGATTCCTCACAGGTGTGTATCCCGTAGATTCGTGCCGAGTGCAGTTGTAGGCATGCACCATTGCTTCGACATGCTTGCTCCATTCTCCCTTTTTGTAGCCACTCAATGTTCCTAACATGTCCAATAAGGTGCAATTGAATCTTTCAGGAAGAGCATCCCCCTCCGGTTGATAAGGGGTAGTTCAGGACTTCTGAATATTCTACAGTATTAACAGTTCTCTGATGATTTTGCTTTCAAAGTCTCTGGTCTGAGTGCATCTAGTTCGGCAGTCCGCAATGCAAAAAATACTTCTCCCACAGTACCTTGGCTACGGTGGCAGCGTTTTGATCTTTCGTTAGAAAGGCTTGAGAGTATCGAGTGTAGTGATCGGTCACTACCAGCACATTTCTGATGCCTCTGGAATCAGGTTCTATACACAGAAAGTCCATGCGTACTAAATCCATGAGGCCAGAGCTCTTGAGATGACCCATTGGGGAAGCACGAGTGGATAGTGTCTTTCTTCGAATGCATCGTAGGCATTTCCAACAATGTCTTTCCACGGACTCGCTTTTGGGCCAGAAGAATCGATCTCGTATCAATACGAAAGTTTTGTCTATTCCTAGATAGCCATGGTCATCATGTAGTGATCTTGGTACGTATTATTGCATGCTTCAAGGCAGAAACAGCTGGCGTCTATCGGTATGGTTATGGTAGGGAATGACCCTATACAAGAGTCCACGATCTATTTCAAATTTATCCCATTCTCTTATGAGGGTGGCAACCGTGTCCGCAGGGCTTCGTTTCATCAGGGATGGATCATTACGATGTAGTGCATCACGGACAGCGTTAGCCACGGGATCATTTATCTGCACCATCACTATTTCCTTTCAGGTTAGGAGGGTGTTGGGAAGGATTTCCAATTTCTCCGGGCTACAGTACGTGGCGGGGAGAGCCTGCGGCCGGCATCCCAGGGAATCAACTACTCACAAATCTGAGAACACCACCCTATCGTTTACAATGGCCATACTGGAAAACATGACTTTTATTCCTGGGCCAGGGATATTTTCCCAGGGGCCATCATCTGAAGTCTTGCTCAGCCCTGGTCTTTTTATAGGGTGTCTGCTCCTATGTTTAGAGGTCCAGGCTTATACTTCAGGGTGAACTGATAGTTGCATAGGGCGGCCAACCACCTATGACCGGTAGCATCCAATTTGGCTGTTGTTTGGATATAGGTCAAGAGATTATTGTCAGTTCTGATTTCAAAGGGGACCCCATATAAATAATCGTGCAGTTTTTCCACATCAGCCCATTTGAGGGCAAGAAACTCCAACTTATGCACCGGGTAGTTCTTCTCACTAGGTGTCAAGCTTCGACTCGCATATGCCACTGGTCGCAGTCCGGCCAGATACTTCTGATGTAGTATGGCTCCCAATCCGTTAAACTGGCATCCACACGTACGATTTCTCTGGATCAGCATAGGCCAGAACAGGGGCTTCCATCAGGCTCTTCTTCAGTCCTTTGAAAGCCTCTTCGCAGGCCGATGTCCACCGATCACCGAATGGTGTTCATGGGATAGTAGTCTTCTGTTTTGGGTTCTTCCGGATAGACCTTTAGTAGGTTTTTCAGCACTTTGGCCTTACTGGAGTACCCTTCTACAAACCGACGGTAGTATCCGCAGAATCCTAGAAAGGATCTCGGCTCCATCACATTGTCTGGTCTCGGCCAATTCACCATGGCTTCCACCTTGGCAGGGTCGGTAGCCACCCCGTCCGCGGACACTATGTGACCCACGTAGGTGACGGATGTTCTGCAGAACTGGCACTTATCCAGAGATAGCTTCAGCACTTCTTTGCTTAATCTGTCCAACACTTTCATCAGACGAGCCTCATGTTCTTCAAGTGTCTTCCCAAATACGATTATGTCATATAGGTAGACCAGGCCCTCACGAGGGATCATATCCCCAATCGTCTTTTCCATCAGCCTTTGGAAAGTCGCCGGAGCACCACAAATACATTGTGGCATTCGGGTGAACTGGTAGAAACCCAGTGGACAGTCAAACGCCATCTTCTCTTGATCTTCGGAGCTCATAGGGACCTGTTTATACCCAGATCTAAGCTCCAGTACGCTGAACCACTGACTCCCTGCCAGCGCGTTGAGTATCTTCTCTTTTCGTGGTAGCGTGTACTAATCAGGTACGGTGCGTCTATTCGGCGTTCGATAATCCACGCACAGTCGGACAGACCCGTTCTTCTTCCTTACCACCACAATTGGAGAAGCGTACGTGCTTCGAGATTCGGTTACTATACCAGCCGCCTCCATCTCATTCAGGACATTTCTCACGTAATCCACACCTCGGGGAGCTATACATCTGGACCTTTCCCAAAAGGGGGTGGCATCATTAAGACGGATCGTGTGCTGAGCACTCTTACTTCATCCCACGTCCATTTCACTAGTGGAGAACACTTTGCGCCTTTCCCCCAGCTGCACACTCAACCGGGTCCTCTAGTCTTCAGACAAGGGAGATTCCCCGAAATTGAACTGTAGCCTTTCAGGTTCTTCTCGAGCACTAGCGGTATTCATGTGCGCTGTAGTGTCCATGGGAGTGACAGGATATATCCTGCCTAGCCTCTGCCCCATTTCAAACAGCACCGGATGCAGCGAGGTATTCTGAATAGACACCGTGATTCTCTTGGGAATTTCTGACGTCCACTCCCTTATCAGGTATCAATCTACAGTGTAACATCAAAAGTGTCACATCATAAGTGTACATCAAAAGTGTCTACAAGAGTTAATTTTGGAGTTCATATCTCTGGATGTTTTATTTCTATCTTTCTATCTTTAATCATGGATGCATTCTGAATATCTGGATTAACATTCTGATTTATCTCTTCAAACAGGTATGTGTCATTGAGCTGCATTCTACCAACCAGAGAAATTAAGATTTAATTGGCTTTTGGGATATGTTTGAGCTGATTCCTATCAATTGAGAGAGAAATGATAATCTAATTAACTATTTTGTAAGTCTGAGTTGATTAGACAAACCCCTCCCTTAAGTGTTAGTCAAATGCATGTGAATAGGATACTTAAGTCACTGTAGCATGCTGTTTAGCCATAAGGCTATGTCACATCAAAAGCGTCCCATCATAAGTGTACATCAAAAGTGTCTACAAGAGTTAATTTTGGAGGTGAAGATTGGAGGAAGAAATGGACTCTGTATTACAACGTTGCCACTGTGAGACATTAACTTTTAACATCTGTGATTTATTTGTACATTTTTATCCTCCAGCACTTTGGAACTCTCTCCTCCTGCATCTCACTATGTCCTCCCTATTTCTTTTTCTGTTTACTGTCCCTTCACTCCTTAGTTACATAGTTACATAGTTACATAGTAGATGAGGTTGAAAAAAGACGTAGGTCCATCAAGTTCAACCTGTGCTAAATTTAGACAACAGATACTTTATCCTATATCTATACTTACTTATTGATCCAGACTAAGGCAAACAAAAAACCCCATTAAGGGGAAAAATTAATTCCTTCCTGACTCCAAGAATTGGCAACCGGATTAATCCCTGGATCAACATCCTTCCCATGTATACTTATTTGGTATATCTCTGTATACCTTTCCCATCTAAAAAGATGTCCAACCTTTTTTTGAACAAATCTATTGTATCTGCCATCACAGTCTCCATGGGTAATGAATTCCACATTTTAACTGCCCTTACTGTAAAGAATCCTTTCCTTTGTTGCTGATGACATTTCCTTTCCTCCAACCTTAAGGGATGGCCCCGTGTCCTTTGTACTGCCCGTGGGATGAATAGTTCTTTTGACAGCTCCTTGTATTGTCCCTGAATATATTTGTATTTAGTTATCATATCCCCTCTTAGACGCCACTTTTCTAATGTAAATAAATCTAATTTAGCTAGCCTCTCCTCATAAGTTAGAATGTCCATCCCCTTTATTAATTTGGTGGCTCTTCTCTGCACTCTCTCTAGTTCCATAATGTCTTTTCTTAGGATTGGTGCCCAAAATTGTACTCCATATTCAAGGTGTGGTCTTACTAATGCTTTGTAAAGGGGCATAATAATGTTTACTTCCCTTCCATCTATTGCCCGTTTGATGCAAGATAAGATCATGTTTGCCTTTGCAGGTACTGCATGACTTTGGGTACTATTGCTAAGCCTGCTGTCTACAAGCACTCCTAAATCCTTCTCCATCAAGGATTCCCCCAATTTATCCCCATTTAATTTGTAAGTCGCCCTTTTATTCTTGCATCCCAAATGCATAACCTTACATTTATCTGTATTAAACCTCATCTGCCATTTACATGCCCACGTTTCCAGTCTCTCCAAGTCCTTCTGAAGAGAAATTACATCCTGCTTTGATTCTGTTACCTTACACAATTTAGTATCATCAGCAAAGATGGAGACTTTGCTCTCGATCCCAACCTCAAGGTCATTAATAAACAAGTTAAAAAGCAGGGGTCCCAGTACCGATCCCTGAGGTACTCCACTCACGACTTTAGCCCAACCTGAAAAAGTTCCATTTATGACAACCCTCTGTTGTCTGTCCTTTAACCAGTTTTCAATCCAGGTGCATATATTATTACTGAGTCCAATTTTCTTTATTTTGTACACCAACCTCTTGTGTGAAACCGTATCAAAAGCCTTTGCAAAATCTAAGTAGACCACATCCACTGCATTACCCGGATCTAAATTCCTACTTACCTCCTCAAAGAAACAAATAAGGTTAGTTTGGCAAGATCTATCCTTCATAAATCCATGCTGACTATTACTAATAATTTTGTTTTCCATTAGGTATTCCTGAATATTATCCCGTATTAAACCTTCAAGTAGTTTCCCTACTATTGAAGTCAGGCTTACAGGTCTGTAATTTCCTGGTTGTGATCTAGCTCCCTTTTTAAATATAGGCACCACATCTGCTTTACGCGAATCTTGTGGTACTGAGCCTGTGGAAATGGAGTCCTTGAATATTAAATATAATGGTTTTGCTATTACTGAGCTTAACTCCTTGAGAACTCTTGGATGTATGCCATCGGGGCCAGGTGCCTTATTTACTTTAATTTTTTCAAGTCACTTATGAACTTCTTCCTCAGTTAACCAATTGTTCATTAATATGGAGGTTGTGGCTTCCTCCTGCGGCACTACTATTGAACTTGATTCTTCCCTGGTAAACACAGAGGCAAAGAATTTGTTTAATACCTCTGCTTTTTCCTTATCTCCAATAATCTGCCTACCCATCTCATACTGAAAGGGTCCTATATTTTCTTTTCTCATTTTTTTGTTATTAAGGTACTTAAGAACTTTTTTGGGTTGACCTTACTTTCTATTGCAATCCTTTTTTCATTATCCATTTTTGCTAATTTGATTGCCCTTTTGCAATTTTTGTTCCATTCCTTATAATTCTGATACGATGTCTCTGTCCCTTCTGACTTAAAGAATCTAAATGCCTTCCTCTTCTTGTCCATTTCCTCCCCTACCTGTTTATTTAGCCACAATGGTTTTGACTTTTTTCTTTTATACTTATTACACAAGGGTATACACTGATAAGTGTGCTTTTCTAACAATGTTTTAAAGACTGACCATTTATCTTCTACATTTTCCCCTGCAAAAACATCATCCCATTGTATTACTACTAGATTAGACCTCAGTTTATTAAAATCTGCCTTTCTAAAGTTTAAAGTCTTTGTTGAACCCAAGTAATCGTATTTTTGATCATTTATTTCAAATGAGACCATGTTATGATCACTGTTAACAAATATTCAAGTCCTGGAACATTTGGATATTACTTCTACATTGTTTGATATGACCAAATCCAGAATTGCCCCTCTCCTGGTTGGTTCCTCAATAATTTGGGTCATATAATTGTCTTTAAGCACCCCCAAAAACCTGTTTCCTTTTGTTATAACGCTAATTTCATTGCCCCAGTCTGTCTGAATAATTAAAATCCCCCATTATGCAACATGACCCAGTTTTGATGCCTTCTCCATTTGCAAAAGTATTTTAGCTTTGTGAGCATTTCTGTTCTCTACAACATCTCCACTCCCCACTGCACCTTTATTTATACATCTCTCTCCCAACAACTTCTTTACCCCTCAATTAAAAACACCCACACAAATCGTCTATTCACACCCTCTATCTACTCCTTCCTGCTGCTGGGGATCTCCCCTAAGCCTGAAACCAGACATACACACCTGATCTCACTCATGCCTCTCTGCCACCTCTTCCCCTGTAAATGGTGTTAACCTTTTCATTTAACACTGACCTTCCTTAAATTTTACCCCACAAATCAAGCATCACAATAGCCTGCCCTCTTGGCTAATGTCCCACACTCAGTCACTCCTACCACCCATTGTGACCAAGCACTGCCATCTACAGCGCTTACTCCCTCACCTGCTGTCTCTGTAAGTTTCCCATTAAATCTCTTAGATTGTAAGCTCTTCGGGGCAGGGATATCCTTTCCTATTGTCTGATTTTGCTGCACTCATTGTATAATTATAATTCCCTGTACTGTATTCTTTGTGAAGCGCTGAGTACACTGTTGGCGCTATATAAATAAATACATACAATACAATACAAAGAAAGTACGCCGTCTTTGAATTCCATGGTTTTACATATCAGGACATAATAACAATCATCTGTTCCTTAGCAGGTCTTAAAATTAGGTAAATACAACCTCAGATGAACAACAACACATGACATATTACACCATGTCATGATTTATTTAACAAAAATAGAGCCAAAATGGAGAAGCCATGTGTGAAAAACAAAGTACACCTTATGATTCAATAGCTTATAGAATCACCTTTAGCAGCAATAACTTGAAGTAATTGTTTTCTGTATGACTTTATCAGTCTCTCACATCGTTGTGGAGGAATTTTGGCCCACTCCACTTTACAACGTTGCTTCAGTTCATTGAGGTTTGTGGCAATTTGTTCATGCACAGCTCTCTTAAGGTCCAGCCACAGCATTTCAATTGGTTTGAGGTCTAGACTTTGACTGGGCCATTGCAACACCTTGATTCTTTTCTTTTTCAGCCATTCTGTTGTAGATTTGCTGGTGTGCTTGGGATCATTGTCCTGTTGCATGACCCAATTTCGACTAAGCTTTAGCTGTCGGACAGATGGCCTCACATTTGACTCTAAAATACTTTGGTATACAGAAGAGTTCATGGTTGACTCAATGACTGCAAGGTTTCCAGGTCCTGTGGCTGCAAAACGAGCCCAAATCATCACCCATCCACCACCGGGCTTGGCAGTTTGTATGAGGTGTTTGTGCTGATATGGTGTGTATGGTTTTCGCCAAATGTGGTGCTGTGCATTATGGCCAAACATCTCCACTTTGGTCTCGTCTGTCCAAAGGACATTGTTCCAGAAGTCTTGTGGTTTGTTCAGATGCAACTTTGCAAACCTAAGCCGTGCTGCCATGTTCTTTTTAGAGAGAAGTGGCTTTCTCCTGGCAACCCGTCCAAACAAACCATACTTGTTCAGTCTTTTTCTAATGGTACGGTCATGAACTTTAACATTTAACATGCTAACTGAGGCCTGTAGACTCTGAGAAGTAACCCTTGCGTATTTTGCAACTTCTGAGCATTGCACGGTCTGACCTTGGGGTGAATTTGCTGGGATGTCCACTCCTGGGAAGATTGGCAACTGTCTTGAATGTTTTCCACTTTTGAATAATCTTTTTCACTGTAGAATGATGGACATTAAATTGTTTGGATATGTCCTTATAACCCTTCCCAGATTGATGGGCAGCAACAATTGCTTCTCTAAGATCATTGCTGATGTCTTTCCTCCTTGGCATTGTGTTAACAAACACCTGAATGCTCCAGACCAGAAAACTGATAAAACTTCAGCTTTTATAGAGGTGGTCACACTTGCTGATGATCAATTAATCAAGGGCATTTGATTAGCAGCACCTGTCTGCTACTTAGCATCTTAATTCCTATGGAAGCAGTAAGGGTGTACTAAGTTTCTCACACATAGCTTCTCCATTTTGGCTTTATTTTTGTTAAATAAATCATGACACAGTGTAATATGTCATGTGTTGTTGTTCAACTGAGGTTGTATTGTTGATTGTTATTATGTCCTGATATGTAAAACCATGGAATTCAAAGAGTATGTACTTTCTTTTTCACATGACTGTATATCCCCGGTGAAGCTCTTCGGCGGAGGTGGTTTCTAGAGAAAAGTATTTATCAGCTTCATCACGACCAAAATACTTGACCATCAGAGTCATGGGTCTCACTCCCCTGGTGGAATTTATACCAACCCCTTCTCCTGCTTGAAGATTTCCCCATACTCCTCCTGCGCTGCAACTCTATAGCACTCATCTTTAAGGGCAGGATGTATTCTCAGTGAAGACAACAGTAGCTCACCTGCCTCGCAGAGGTATGAGCGAATCACAGATCTCACTATGTCAGCAATTGTTCCCAATATGATTGGTGTGCTTGGGTGTTCCTGAGGCTCGGGGCAGACCAGGGCCTCTACTTCCATGGGGTTAGTTCAGTTAGTATTCAACTGCATGATGTCCACTTGAACCGCCACTACCCCATCTATGGGGTAATCGTCCTTACTCAGACCCCACAGCTTCATCTTTTCCGCCGACTGCAAAGGTAGATGATTGAGGTGCTGGTCGTAAAAAAAGGGTAGATAATGTTAAACCTAGGATCCGGTATCCAATAGGGCTGAAGAATAGATTCCTTCTACCATGATTCTTATGATAGCTGTGGGTCCTACCCGACTGTAGGCATCCGGTTGCAACACTTATTTGGGTTTGGGTTTGACTCCATTCCAATCTCCTCAGGCAACTCCGGTATGGTGGGGAGTGCCTGTTGCACTTGTACAATGAAAGACTTGGCCCCATGGGGGATTTTCGAGGCTTCGGGCAAGTCCTAGCGAAATGGCCCTCTTGACCACAGTTGTAACAGTGGAGATCGCCGTGTTGTCTTATGCTGCTTGGTGACCGAGGAGCGGACCCCGGCACCGCAGCGGGAGAAGCTTCTGGTTCTTTGGTAGCCCCTTTTGGTTTTGGCCCCGTGGCCTCCTTGGTTTCTTCCTTACGAGACTCTTTGGCCTTCTTTGGAGTATGCAGCCTAGTGCAGGCTTAATGACCCTTCACTGTGTCCAGTAAATCTTCGAGCGTAGGTGGTTCTCCCTTCAACAGCGAGCATCTAATCATTACCACAATATAATGGGTGGGTTTGGCCCCTCACAGGAATTGTTTGCGGTGGTACTCATTCACTTCTGTGGCCTTGATGATTTGGCGTGAACGCAGGTCCCACAGGATCAACTGGATCTGCCGTATAAAGTCTGATAGGTCTTCTCCATCTTTTTGCCGAAGTTGGTAGTATTTAGACCAAAGCTCACTCTCGTCGTCTTCTACCCCATAGTTTCATGTGAGGGACGCTATCAGCTGCTGCGCTATGATCTCTGCATGTTGATCCTTGTACATATTGATCATGGTAGAGGCAGGAGGCCTTACACATTCCATTATCCTCTGTCTCTTTACAGTGTCAGGGCACGTCCATTCTTCTAAGACCTGTAAAGAATAGTCTTTCCAGATTTCGAAGGCCTCTTCGCAGATAGGAGTAGGTTTGACCCCGGAAAAGATCTTCAATTTGCGATACTGTGGTTGGGGTGGGGATTCAATTTTGGGCCCAAATTCACAATTGCTGTATGGCCTTGGCTAGCAATTGTATATACCCCGCTCTATTGGAACAGGGCCTGCCTACGCTTGAGCGGCAATTGGAGCATGATACTGCTGCGGCCGAGTTTATTCGAGCATTTGCCCGTTCTCGGCCGCAGCAGTAACCTGGTGCGCGCCGGAGGGTGCCGGGCGCACGCCGAAGACACGGAGGAGCGCCCTCCGATCAGGGCTTTCTCCCTCCCGCTGCCGGGTCCGCCGGGTCCCCCGGAACCCCCTGCCGCCGTCCCCCACATCGCAGGACACCAGGGCTCCCTCGGGGAGCCCTGGACGCACGTGCAGGGGGCGCAGGCACCCGATGACGCGTGACCGCGCGTCGATGACGCGTGACCGCGCGTCGATGACGCGCGGCACGCCGAGGGAGTGCGGCTAGCATGCCGGGGCATCCCCAGGCTTGCGGAGCTAGCCGCACTCAATTAAAATGTGCCGCCTCTGTATAACACTGACATAAGCTCTGCAAATATGCACTGGGGGTGAGGACAACTTTCACCTACTGTAGAAGGCTCTTGTAAATCCGTGCTAGGACTACAGGGTTCTGATTTTACAGGTATTTCAGGATATATAATGGTTTTTCTTGCAACCCAGGGGGAGCATGCGGAAAAAGATGTAAGTGGTATAAGGGCAACAATTGGTATCTTTTGTAGTGTGGTCTCCTGTGTCAGGAGACCACACTACTAAAGATACCAATTGTTGCCCTTATACCACTTACATCTTGTAATTAGGCTACACTTACGAGCCAAGACTCCTTGTGAAATTATTCACTTATAGTGTTTCATCTGCACTTAGATTGCTGTTTTTTTTGTTCTTTTTCTGCATGCGCCCCCTGGGTTGCAAGAAAAACATTTCTACCTTCTGGGGACCAGTGAAGACAGTCCCTACCAGAGGGTTCGAGCAGGGAGTTGCAACATTCAATTTAATTCAACACGCTATTTGGCATTACTTTATATAAATTTTCACTGGAATCACTTTCATATTTAAGATTGGATTTGTTATGTCACTAAATATTTAGTGAGCACTAATAGTGTTTAGCGCCTTTTCTGCACCATCACTCTGTCACAGGATATATAATGGGACACCCTGAAATGAGTGCTCCATGGAGCCGTAAGTTGGAGGGGCCTCTTTCTGCTGTTAAGTCACATCCCCAGTCGCTAGTACTGAGCACCATACTCCACCTGCGTCTGTGCGGCGGCCTAGGATTTTTGCATCCTCTAGGCCTTGATACTGCATAAGTAGTAAACATATCTCAAAGGAGGAGGTGTTGGCAGGAACTTGTCCTACAGCAAGGGTTTGTAGGGGCGGGACTTGCCTCTTTAACTCCCATTTGTATACCTCTTGGCGGGAAGGTAACGTCAGATCGAGCGACATTTACTGAGTTCGGACACCCCAGGTCTGAATCTCAGCAGTGTCTCCAAATGTAGCCCCGTTTCCCCCTGGACACAGAAAGCTACCGGTGCTGCCCTTTTACCTGTTGGCTCCCAGGAGCCTCCGCCACAAAGAGCCTTGGGTGATTTACGTACAATCCGGTGCAGCGCCTCCATCTGCGAGGGATCCCAACGTAGTGGTAGGAGCCCCTCACAGGACCCAACAACATAAATCACACCCACACAGTATAAAATATAAAGGTCCTTACTGTAACATAGATAACTGATAACTCTTAACACTCTATACGCTATTATGACTAAGAGTACAATTGCCCACGCACCATGCAAGGCATACCCCACCACTGTGTCCACAGTACAACCCTTCCCACCCTGGTCCTGTGGTCAGCGCTGCCATTATGTGTATGTACATTTATTAACGATACCTGCCGGGCGCTCCAGCACCCGGACACGCTGACAACTTCACAAAGGATCCGGCGATCCACGATCTTAGCGACGTCCTGGACTCCGCTGGAGCGATTGTCCATTAGGGCTGATCCCACCCTGATGATAGTGTCTCTATCTCAGACTAGGCTTGGTCCCAGACCTCTCTCAGGGTATTCAGCATCCGCTGTGTCCCTTACTCTTTAAACTGCACTAATGGGGCAGGTTCCCTATACTAGGGCCTGTCCCTAAAGCAGCCACAAGCTCAAGCAATATCTCAGGGCCTATATGGGGCCTAGGGCGGGTTTCTGGCCTAGTGCAGAGGCTACTTGCCTCTCTGCACCTGCACCTCCTTCCCCTATCCTCTCCTGGCACCTACTGACACTTGTGCTCCCCTGTCAGCCTCCTACTTCCCTTCTGAGGAGAACCAAAGAGCCCTATTGGCTATCTGACTGCATGTGATTGCCTCCGAGGCTCATGTGATATGTAGTCCCAGTTCAGAGCCTCTATCTGATTGATTGGCTTTGTGTAACGAAATTGGGGGTAATCAGCGCATTAATAAAGCAGTATGCTCAGCTGGTTACCCCAATTTCTATTGGGGATGAAAGGGTTCATTTTCCGTGCACTGTACATGTTATTTTTCCCTCTGTCCCTTATTGTCCCCATTTTGCAGGAGTGTATATGCCTGCCATAGTGTATAACCTGGTACACTGACATTATTGGCTTTGGACACAAGATGCCGCTGCAAACGCTAAACCACAAGTTAATTGAATAAGCGTGGCGCGGTCTCTCTCCCCTCCCCCCCCCCTTTTTTTTCTTTTTCTTTTTCCTTTCCCCCCCCTAATATATAAATGTATTTAATTATATAATGATAAGTTTCTTAATACACCTATTATTTTTGTTATCCAGTGGTATAGTGGGCTTATTATCCCCATGTTTTTATTTATGGTCAGTTCTCTTCTCTTTCTCTCTGCCTTAGGCCTCTTTAATACTGTTCAATGTTATATTAACCTATATTCAATAATTGATTTGGGGCCTCTTCTTTATCATCATTATCTCTCTCTCGTCAAACTGTCTATTAATATAATGCTATCCATATTTTGGGTTTGTACTATCTATTTGTGATTATTCATCACATAATATATATAGCTCATTAGAATCTAATAGTTGGTAGGTGTTTATTATTATTAATATTGAAATCAAGTTATTTATTATTTGAAATATTTTGTTTATTGCCATCCATCTTCGGTTGCATTTGCAGTATTCAATATATTTATATATATACTGTATATTTGTATTTGTATTTTTATTTGTTTTTAATGATTTTGTTTTTAATATATGTACATGTGCTAATATGTTTATATATATATATATATATATATATATATATATATACACTGCTATCCAATTGAGGTTTTTATTATATGTATATCCTCTTTATTGATACTATGGTGACCTAGGTGTCACTTGTATGTCTATTGGTTTATAGAATCATTTACATGATCTTTATCAGTATTTCTAATATTCTGGTTTTACTTTGTTATTTTTATGGCTTTATTTTAGTAGTCTGATTAATCCTATAATGTGTCCTATGTTATATACTTATCTGTATATTTGTGCCAGTGACTATTCCATTCATTCAGTATGGGATTCTCGGTTTGAGGGGAAAAAATCTAACAGGTTAAACATATCCCTTGTTAATTACGGGTTGCTAGGCAACCCACTGGCTATAAATATACAAATCCTCATTCATTCACTATCAGCCCTTTGAGAAAGTCGCCCTCTGGTGACGCAACGCGTCAGGGAATTCAACCGCGCCATTATGTCATCACGACACTGCGCATGAGGCCGCACTGAGCGTGAGATTACATTGCGGCCATTCAAGTTTGAGAGGCGATCTCTGGGACTTCTACAGACTGATTTCTGTCGGCGAATTACACCTCCGGCCTCTTGTGAGCAGCTACTACTTCCATGCAGCCCTGAGGGAGCTTCCATTTGCGGACGTCTGCAGTTCAGAGACCGGATGGTGGTGATTTATTCACAAATTGCTTGATTGATTTTTTACTCTTGTGAGTGCATTTCTCCCCCCCCCCCTTCCCTTCCTTTTTAATATTAAATGTACTATTTTACGCTATGGGGCATGCACTCTCTCTTCTTTTTCATATATATATATATATATAAATGTAAATACAACTGTATGCTCATCTGCATGTCTTAGGCAGGTCTGAAACCCCGCCTTTCCCCATTATCACCCAGCACACAGCAGCAAGGGATTCTGGGAAATTACATATATATATATATATATATATATATATATATATATATATATATAGATATAGACAGAAAAAGAGAGAGAGCGCACGCCCCATAGCATAATACTGCATAAAATTTATTAAAACAGGGGAAGGGGGTGGGGTGGGGGGGGGGGTAGGAATCGCACTCACAAGATGCAAATAGTTAAAAGGCAGTTTGTGAATATATCACCACCATCCGGTTCTGGATACTGGAACACGTCTCCGTGGACTCCTTCAGGGCTGCCAGACACGATCACCAGGAACCAGATGTATAAGGCTCCGTTCGCTGTCTGTATGTAGTCCAAAATCCAGCTCTCACTTTCAATGGCCGCCGATTGTATTCCCGCGCTTGGTGTAGGCTTCTGCGCGTGCGCGTCGTCGTCGTGATGACGTAATCGCGCTCTCAGTACCCTGACGCGTTTCGTCTCCTGACCGGTAACTTTCTCAAAGGGCTGATGCTGAATGGAATTGAGTCCTGCCCTTATATAACCAGTCCGTTGCCAGGCAACCCGTGATCGGGTAATTGATTCAACCTGAATAACACTAATGGGGCTAATACATGTCATAGGTGCTAATAACATAGAGGACTAGTTTTCTAAGGGCTGATAAGGACTAATGCACTTAAGGAATGAACATGAAGTGGATATATATATATATAATTGAAAATCCTTATGGACGATGATATAGGAACAAGAAGGATATCATAACATTAATACTAACACTAACAATAAAATTCAAGCGATTTGATACCATATAAATTATTCAATCATTGTACTGCAATGTATAATTTCAACTCTATTCTTAAACTGTATTTAATGATTTCCCAATAGGAAAATCCACAAAATAAATTTATCTACAAAATATATACAAAATTTATTTTCACACTCTCCATAAGTGTGGATAACTATGTCATACATTGCACTACATGATCAACACATAAAAACAAGATCACATTAATCTAAACACTAATTTCAGATCTAGAACAACAGATCTCAATCATGATCAAAACAGCATTACCCATAAATTCCAATTCCATATCCATATATATGTAGCCCTGATGTAAATTTTCTCTTTCTGGCCCCCCTCCGCGAGTGCCGTGCGGTAGCGGGTGCCGCCGGAGGCTTTGACGGACCCGCCGGCACTTCGCGAGGGTGGGGGCCAGAGCAGGGAGCAGATCGGAGCTGTGGTTGCCGGGGACGCGATCGGGCCGTCGCTAAGGCCGCAATCGCGTTGCCACCGGCCTGGCTGCTTGCAGAGAGTGCGCCGCCATTGCGCGTTAGTTCGAGCATGCGCAGTAGGGCGGAAGCGCGCGATAGGACTCCAGGGATAGGGAGAGGTCGCGCAAGAGTAGGGAAGTGTAGAGGGAGAGTGAGGCGGCCATTAGGGGTTCGCGCATGCGCAAGGGAAGCGCGCACGCGGCCCCAATGCATTAGGCAGCCCCTGGGAACTACAACTCCCAGGAGGCTTAGGGAGACAGAGGTCAGGTGCTCCCTAGTGGCCAATAGGGCTGCAGGAAGCTCAGCCCGGGAATATAGATACATTTCCCGGGCTTTGCAACAGTCAGTCAGGGCAGAGCAGAGGAAGGAGTAGGAAGGGTGCAAGGAGCGCGTGGCTCCTGCATCAGGTAAGGGTCCTCCCTAGATTCCCAGGCAGGCCCCAATTTCCGGGTAAAGGGCAGGGGGTAACTGAAGAGGGACGCCTTAACTAGGGAGGTGACCCTTGAGTGTGGAAGGTGCTGGTTTGGCAGTGTCGCAGCGGAGAGAGCTGTGGGCACTGTCAAAGAGGCACAGTGTGCTAGCAGTGTGTTTGCTGCGGGATCCAGGGGCTGTGTGTGATCGCAGCTGCCTGTGAGTAGTGTCGCTGTATGTGCTGGGCACAGTGCGTGCAGTGTGTGTGAAGTGTGGATCCCTGCAGGCTGACAGTGTGTGCGGTGTGTCAGCTGCAGGTGCTTTGGGAATAGCTAGTTAATAGCTAGTAGCAGTTACAGTTAGGACTGGGTAGCTGGGGAAAGGGGGGCAGGTTATGACCACAGGCCCTAGGAGTTTTCCCCCAAGCCATCCCAGGTTGCGGTTCTTCAGGGACAGGCCCTAGGTTAGGATTGCTGTCACTCTAGCAGTGGTTAGTGATAGGGATAGCGGCGGTTGCTGTTCCCATGCGGTTGGTGTTGCCGTGATCCGGTTGCAGTTCCCGTGAAGCGGTGGGACCCTCGTTGGGGTCCACCGGCAGAGTACCTGGAAAGGATCAGACGGACGTCTGACCCTTTTAGAAGAGAGTTGCGGTCCCGAGCATCGGAGTGCTCGGAAGGTATCTTCAATATTATAAAGTGCACCAACTGGGCCCTAGTTTAACATAGTGACTGCGCAGTCACCCACGACTTCCGTAGGATTACAGGACATTGGGTTTGGGGGATCACAGGACACTGGGTGGGGAATACCAGACATTGGGCTGAGGTGATGCGGATAGAGCATCCGGTTATGTTATGATGTTATGTACTGTGTTATGTGTTATTAAGTAAAGTGTTAGCTATTGTTTTATATCTACGTGTGTTATGGTATTTCTTACTCAGGGCTATCTTTCCTAACGGGGGATCCTGGGTAAGTGGAGGCGCTGCACCAGGTAACGTTAAGGGTTTCCCCAGGCTCCCAGCTAGCGGAGGCTCAGATCTCCTGGAGCCACACAGGTTATGCAGTACCAGTAGTCCTTTAGAGCAGGTGTGTTGCAGGGAAAGGGACCGGTTAGACCACGAGGGGCCAATGTGATATTGGGTGGGTCGGCCGGTTCACAAAAAGGGTTACATATAGAAAAAGATTTAGAACCCATATGCAATATAAAGCATGAGTGTACACAGAGAAAAAGATGTATGTTGAGAAGTTCATAGATTCCCTTTTGGGTTAATAAATTGTATCTATATATCTTCTTGATGTGTCTGAATACTGAAAATACATACAGATTATATATATTTTCCTCGGTGTTCAATTTATTACACTCTATACCTCAAATACTATAGGATATAGGAATTGGATTCACTTGTTACCACAGAAGCAAGAAAAGAGTGACCTGTAATAGTCACACTCAGACCCCTGTAATAATACAATGGGTTAACAGAGAAAAGAAGAGAGGAAGGGCAAGGTATAGAATTGTAATGGTTTTGGACTAAACTTATATTTTATACATAGTGACGCCTACAATAAAGGGAATTTCTAAATAAAAATAATTAAAATTATAATATTGGATAAAAGAACCAAAAAAATTATTGAAAATAAAATAAGAGGGGAATAATAAACACCTCCTCAAATATTGTAGGAGGTGAAAATGGGATAAGTGGGGATAAAGATGGAAGAAAATTTCTGGGAATGGGGGATTGTGGAGTGATTGGGGAGATGGGAGAGGAAAGGAGGCTAGAGGAAAGGGAATAGTGGGATAGGAAGGGAGGGAAGGAAGATGTACTAAATGAGGGAGTTTGGAAAAAAGAGGACCGCAGGCGAGAACTATTTGTAAGTTCCCTTTGAGGAGAGCGAGGAGAGTCCAAGAGGCCTTTATTGTAGGCGTCACTATGTATAAAATATAAGTTTAGTCCAAAACCATTACAATTCTATACCTTGCCCTTCCTCTCTTCTTTTCTCTGTTAACCCATTGTATTATTACAGGGGTCTGAGTGTGACTATTACAGGTCACTCTTTTCTTGCTTCTGTGGTAACAAGTGAATCCAATTCCTATATCCTATAGTATTTGAGGTATAGAGTGTAATAAATTGAACACCGAGGAAAATATATATAATCTGTATGTATTTTCAGTATTCAGACACATCAAGAAGATATATAGATACAATTTATTAACCCAAAAGGGAATCTATGAACTTCTCAACATACATCTTTTTCTCTGTGTACACTCATGCTTTATATTGCATATGGGTTCTAAATCTTTTTCTATATATGGATATGGAATTGGAATTTATGGGTAATGCTGTTTTAATCATGATTGAGATCTGTTGTTCTAGATCTGAATTTAGTGTTTAGATTAATGTGATCTTGTTTTTATGTGTTGATCATGTAGTGCAATGTATGACATAGTTATCCACACTTATGGAGAGTGTGAAAATAAATTTTGTATATATTTTGTAGATAAATTTATTTTGTGGATTTTCCTATTGGGAAATCATTAAATACAGTTTAAGAATAGAGTTGAAATTATACATTGCAGTACAATGATTGAATAAT
Source organism: Ascaphus truei (assembly GCF_040206685.1). Taxonomy (NCBI): domain Eukaryota; kingdom Metazoa; phylum Chordata; class Amphibia; order Anura; family Ascaphidae; genus Ascaphus; species Ascaphus truei. The sequence continues at coordinate 226,591,333 of NC_134487.1, forward strand.
TTATATGGTATCAAATCGCTTGAATTTTATTGTTAGTGTTAGTATTAATGTTATGATATCCTTCTTGTTCCTATATCATCGTCCATAAGGATTTTCAATTATATATATATATATATCCACTTCATGTTCATTCCTTAAGTGCATTAGTCCTTATCAGCCCTTAGAAAACTAGTCCTCTATGTTATTAGCACCTATGACATGTATTTGCCCCATTAGTGTTATTCAGGTTGAATCAATTACCCGATCACGGGTTGCCTGGCAACGGACTGGTTATATAAGGGCAGGACTCAATTCCATTCAGCATCAGCCCTTTGAGAAAGTTACCGGTCAGGAGACGAAACGCGTCAGGGTACTGAGAGCGCGATTACGTCATCACGACGACACCGCGCACGCGCAGAAGCCTACACCAAGCGCGGGAATACAATCGGCGGCCATTGAAAGTGAGAGCTGGATTTTGGACTACATACAGACAGCGAACGGAGCCTTATACATCTGGTTCCTGGTGATCGTGTCTGGCAGCCCTGAAGGAGTCCACGGAGACGTGTTCCAGTATCCAGAACCGGATGGTGGTGATATATTCACAAACTGCCTTTTAACTATTTGCATCTTGGGAGTGCGATTCCTACCCCCCCCCCCCACACCCCACCCCCTTCCCCTGTTTTAATAAATTTTATGCAGTATTATGCTATGGGGCGTGCGCTCTCTTTCTTTTTCTGTCTATAGATATCTGTGGAGTTGGTTTACCCCGTGTGAGAGCAGCCCAAAGACCCCTTTCATCATTATCGGAAACCTCATCATTATGGACTAATTATTGAAGGACTGGTTGGATTTTTATTGATTTTTCTGTTCCTTTTTTTTTTTTTAGCACGTTTATGCACTGTTATGATATTTTTATTGGTTGTGTTATAATAGAATTTATTAAGGTCACACTAGTTTAAGAGATATACACAATTTTAATATATTTGTCACTTTACACAATTCTTCATTTAATAATTATAGTTTCATTTATTCATTCTATCACAGTAATAATATTTTTTGGCGCCACACTTTTTTGTGTTTTATATATATATATATACAAAAGAAACACACAGCGCAAATCTAAACAGTTTGTTCCTGTGGAAGATATTATTCACACCACTTAGTGAGCCAATGTTTTTAAATGAGGTACATACCCTGGTATACACCTATCCCTACAAACTGCAGCCAATTTAGGTCTGCGGCTCCACAATCGCCGCCTGGAAGATCTGTAGAAGAGTGACCTAGGCGCAAATATGACAGGGAAGAGAAAAAAACACAAAAAGAGATCATAGGGCAGTATATCTATTAATACATAAACATTAAGATGGTAAGGGATGCGCTTACACAGATAGGATTACAGGCTCATACTTATCCTCTATGGGACTCGCGAACGTAGCTTTAACGGTCTTTCTCTTTAACTGCTGGATCTCCGGATTACTTCTCCACGGGAACTGCAGCTGCTACAAGCACTTCTTGTCTCTGGCACTCACGTGTCTCTATGGATGGATCTCACAAGAGGGGGGGGGGGAGGATGGGGAGGAAATAATGGAAGGGAACAAAATATGTGTAAAACCTTTTAATCTAAAAATGACTCAGTAAAATATAGGTAATCAACTCACATTCTGTGAGTAAATAACAGGCAGTAGAGAGTGTTTAGCAAGTCTCTCACACTCGTGTAGAAGCGCCGGTTACCAGTCCTCTCCGCAATCTCCGCTACTTCCGTGTCACGTGATCGACCATAGCGTGTGACGCAGTGTGTGACGCGGCCCGGCTCTCGCGAGCTTCACTGTCTGTCAATGCAGGGGATCACTGCCGGAGCTCCTCGTGATTGTCTCTCCACACAGGCTCCTCGGCGTGTCTCTCTCTCTGCTGCCAATAAACGCTGGCCCTACGCGTTTCTCCACTTGGGCTTCGTCAGGGGCTGCTAATAACTAACTAATCCCTACCAGGGTATTTATATGTACCTCCCAAAAATGATTGGCTCAATCTTAGTAAACTAATTTCAATGCGTGGAACATGATTGGTTATTTTTTGTCAGTGTCATGAATAATTAGAATCGCTGCATAAGGCAGCTCCTAACACTACCTGGATCATGTGTTGCTGATTAATTGAGAAAGAGAACAACTCGATACACACGGCATACAATTATATAAACACTACAAAGTATTAGTGATATATATAATTATAAGGGATATTCTTAACTGGACAACATGTACTGGCAATAATAATATTAAAGGATATTTTAAACCAACTACATCAATTATATATAAACAGCCAGTGTGGGTATAGAGATTTATCAGAGGGAATTATGGAGACCATTATGTACATATATAATTACATTCATTTGTATATCCTACATATAAAGGTTAAACCAGCAGAAATATATTTCATTACCATATAACATAATATACGAATTCTTAAGATGAATAAAGTCATTTTATACAATAATCACCTGAATGTCAATTGAATTTGTATAATATATAATCATTTGCAGAGTTCTTTAAGGTTGTTATTAAGTTAAGCTTATATTTGAATCTTATATATAGATCATATGACATTTACATAGTTTACCACATGACTTGAGCATACTGCTCATTGTATATAACTTTGGGATTGCTCCCTAATATCTGTAGGTCCCCATATTATGTCTTCATAAATTATGGATTGAGCGAATATGGAAATTGTTTTCAATTTTACCCTATATAGGAGAGATCGTATTTTGTATATATATGGACATATTTCCTCATGATCAAGAGTATGTGTGTTTATAAACACTTAATAGAGAAAGTGTACCCAAAGAAATTGTAAACATATATGGATTCTATATTTTCTATATATTCTAATTTAGTGATAATAATCATATAATTCAACATTACTGTGTTCACCCAAAATTTTGATTTTTTCTTTAATTAATATAGTGAATTGAGATAAATTCCCACTATAATCCTATAATATATGGATATACTATATCTACTCATGTGTTAAATTATAACAGTGTATATATTCAATTTATACAATAATCAATAAAATACATTGTGTTAACGAAAAACGTGCATTTAGATATAAATATTTGATTAGTTATTATAGATAAAAACAAATACGTGAGCCCAACATTTATTAATTATACCTCTATTGTGACATTAAATTATGATGCAAATATCTATTCTATTCATAAGTCTACCTGTACAGATATATATCTTATTCATAAGTACTGCCAAAAGCATAAATTTATGGCCCAAATTATATAGGCTCCTTGTAATGTATAGGTGTGTGTATAGAGTAATTATATCTTAGCAAATTCAGGGGAAATTTCGCATATTTATTCAGAGTAACCATATTATTCTATGTATCTTAGTCACCATAAAGCTTATTTCATAGTGGGGTAGTGGTGGATATTAGAATGAAGAATTGTCTTATCTACACTGTAAATAGATAATTACTACATATTGCAGGAATATCAGACCAGAGGTATAATTTCATACAATCCAAAAGAAGATCTTATTACACATTCAAGAAGGTTAGATGACTTATATCTAACTTCCAACTTCAACATTCTTAATACAGGCTAACGGAGGTTATATAATTTATATAACATCTTTACAACAATATTGCACAACATATCTAATCACGGGCATCCTCTAACTTCATGAAGACATCTATTGATGTATTGGTTATCACAATGTATGTCCCCAGATACAGACATATATTGATATTAAGATCATGTATAAGATCCAAAACCAGTTTTGATGTCCATTAATACATAGTTTGGAGTTTTGGGTACAGAGCACATAGAGAAGTGATGGGAGTGTGTACTAGTCCTTTAGAAAGGATCCCAGGTCTATGTCGATGTTCATACCGTTAGGAATTAGCGTTTTCATAGTGTAAATCCAAAACGTTTCCTGTCTTGAAATTTTAATGACCTGGTTCCCCCCCCTCCAATTAGGATGAATTTTATCAATACCAAAGAATTTTAACCCATTTGGATTTTGGTCATGGTGTTCCTTGAAATGTTTTGAAACACTGTGCTGCATGAACCCTCGCTCAATGTTCTTTATGTGTTCTGCTATCCTCAACTTCAATTTCCTAGTTGTTCTCCCTATGTACTGTTTGTTACATGGACATTGTAACATGTAGATAACATAATTGGAGTTACAATCTATAAAGTCTTTTATTTCAAACTCCACCTGTGTTACTTCTGATTTCACTTTTTTGAAAGATTTCTGAGTGTTGGGATTGATCTTACACCCTCTACATGTTTGGCATTTGAAAAAGCCATTTACTACACTTACTGGTTTAACACATTCCTTCCTTTGGCAACTTGGTGCCAGTTTTTGTTTTAGATTTGGGGCCTTCGTGAATATTATTTCAGGATTTTTTGGCAATATTTGTTGTAACATTGGATCTTGATGAAGAATATTCCAATGTTTTTGAAATATTCTCCTAATGTGTTGTGAAGATTCATTATATCTAGTAACAAATGCGATTGACATTTTGTCCTTCTCTCCTTTCCTGCATTGTTCCCTATTCGGTTTGTATGTTAATAGCTCTTTTCTCTCCATTTGAGTCACTTTTTGGTAAGCTGTATCTACCACCTCCTTTTTGTACTTTCTTTCAGTGAACTTTTCCATCAGTTCATGTGCTTGTTCGTGATATGTGTGTTCCTGTGTACAATTCCTACGCACTCTTTGTAGTTGACCCAAAGGTATGTTATCAATCCATCTGTCTAAATGTCCACTATCTCCCATTAGAAAATTATGACAGTCTACTTCCTTTACATATGTCTTGGTTTCTAATACTTCATTGGAGACATATATAGATAAATCTAGAAACTCTATACTGTCTTGACTGTATTTGTTGGTGAACTTTAGGTTATATGGATTGTTGTTAAGTTGTTCAAGGAAATTATCCAGTAGCTCTAGGCTACCGTCCCAAATGAATAATATATCATCGATATATCTGTGCCAGGATACCAGATTTGCTCCATACTCATGCCCAGACCAGATGTATTTGTCTTCCCACATTCCCATAAGGATGTTGACATAATTTGGAGCAAATCTGGTACCCATGGCAGTACCCCTGATCTGTAGATAATATTGATTGTCGTACCAGAAATAGTTGTGGGTGAGGATATGAGCTATACAATCCACTATAAATTTAATCTGCAATTGGTCAAGTTCCCCTCCATGTGTGAGAACTTCCTGTACTGTGTAGCACCCCTGTTTATGGTCTATGACCGTGTACAAAGAGCTGACATCACACGTAACTAGTACGTATGAGTCGCTCCACACCACATCCTGAATTATATTGAGTACTTGAATACTGTCCTGAACATAACTTTTTTGTTTTTTTACAGAGTTTTTGAGGAATGTATCTATATACCCCGAGAGGTTAGCAGTTAGGGATTTTATTCCCGAAACTATCAGACGTCCGGGGGGGTTGGTGGCATCTTTATGAAGTTTTGGCAGGTGGTAGAAGATTGGAATCCTTGGGGATTCAATATTCAAATATTCCCATTCTGTTTTATCAAGGATTCCATCTTTGTAGCCTTGATTTAGTAGTTCTAACAATTCCCTTTTGAATTGGTCAGTGGGGTTGTTTGGTAATATTTTATACGTAACCACATCCCCTAATAGTCTATGAGATTCTTTATCATAGTAACTTCGATTTAAGATTGCCACCCCCCCCTTATCTGCTGGTTTTATGACTATGTCATTTCTGTCCGACAGTTCTTTAACTGCATCTAGCTCTTTTTTTGTTAAATTTTTTACAGTTCTAATTTTTTTATCTTTACCCAGTTTTTCTATATCTTCTTGTACCAATTTTGTAAATGTATCTATATGTCCTCCCTTTAAATAGCTAGGGTAGAAGATGGAATTCTTTCTACAGGAGGAGTGTACAAATCGTTCACATGTGGTGATACTATTTGATGTTACTTCATGAGTGATGTTTTGTTTTAGAAAATATTTTTTGAGTGTTAGGTTGCGAGCAAATTTGCTAATATCAATATATGTATTGAATGTATTGATTTTGTTTGTAGGCGCAAATGCCAAACCTTTATGTAACACACTAGTTTGTTCTTTGGTCAGGATCATATCACTTAGGTTGAATATACCTTTCATATCACACTCTATGTGTTTGTTTTTTTGGCGGGCTTTTGTCCCTCCTCTCGTTCCTCTTTGTGTGGACTTTCTATCTTCCTCTTTTGTGGTGTGTTTACTTTGTTCTCTTCCCTCACTTGTAATTGGGTCTTTTGTGTCTCTCCTGGTTTCTCTCTTTGCTGTTTCCTCTCTAAAAAAGAGGAGGTTGAGGTGGATGGTTTTACCTCATCCTCAAAAACCTCCTCTCTTTCTCTCTCCTTGGGACAGTATTCTTGTCTTTGATTTGGTTTACTATTGTAACCTTTCCAACTGTAATTCCCCCCTCTATAGCTGTTTGACCCTCGTCGGTCTCTATCCTGATGGTATTTGTTTTTGTTCCAAGGTCTGTTGTCTTTATGGTAATATTTATTTGTATTTGGACCATAGTATCTATTCCCCTCTACATTTTGATGTCCCTGTTGTGTTTCGTTTGGATTAGACCCTTTATTTTCTTGTTTGAATTCTTTCTGATTTGTTTTCCATGATCTGTAACAGTTATTCACATAATCCTCCTTATCTCTTCTAAACTTCCTTTGTTTAGATAACTTCGTGTCTTTCTCAATTTTATCTGTTCTCTGTTTAACTTTTTTCTCAATATCTTTATGTTTTTCAGTTTTGTCCATTTCATTCAATTTACTTTCTATAGTAACAATGTCTGTTTCTAATATAGCCAGACTTCTGTTCCTTTGCTTTATTAATAATCTAATTAATTCGAATGATGCCAAATCTAAAATGTTATTCCACTCTTTCATGAATTTTGCATCATCTTGATCTGAAGTGGGGTCTTTAAAAATCCTCAGACCTCTTGGGATCCTATCGACTGCAATGTATTGCTCTAATGTTATAACTTCCCAGTATGCTTTGGTATCCTTAACCATTAGTCTCTCTGATTTGAGAAACATGGAGTCTAAATCTTCATCATCTCCTGCTACGCTGTCCAATCTTAAATCATCTGAGAATGTGTTTTTTTCTCTTCCCTGTTATATTTGCGCCTAGGTCACTCTTCAACAGATCTTCCAGGCGGCGATTGTGGAGCCGCAGACCTAAATTGGCTGCAGTTTGTAGGGATAGGTGTACACCAGGGTATGTACCTCATTTAAAAACATTGGCTCACTAAGTGGTGTGAATAATATCTTCCACAGGAACAAACTGTTTAGATTTGCGCTGTGTTTTTCTTTTGTATACATATCTTTCCACTACACATATAGCAGCAGTTTAAACTGAGTTCATAATGGCCACAGCTACGGACCATGAATCCATATTTTATATGAGGAGACATAGGGGCACCAACACTGAGGACATATTCTCAGATGATTTAAGATTGGACAGCGTAGCAGGAGATGATGAAGATTTAGACTCCATGTTTCTCAAATTAGAGAGACTAATGGTTAAGGATACCAAAGCATCCTGGGAAGTTATAACATTAGAGCAATACATTGCAGTCGATAGGATCCCAAGAGGTCTGAGGATTTTTAAAGACCCCACTTCAGATCAAGATGATGCAAAATTCATGAAAGAGTGGAATAACATTTTAGATTTGGCATCATTCGAATTAATTAGATTATTAATAAAGCAAAGGAACAGAAGTCTGGCTATATTAGAAACAGACATTGTTACTATAGAAAGTAAATTGAATGAAATGGACAAAACTGAAAAACATAAAGATATTGAGAAAAAAGTTAAACAGAGAACAGATAAAATTGAGAAAGACACGAAGTTATCTAAACAAAGGAAGTTTAGAAGAGATAAGGAGGATTATGTGAATAACTGTTACAGATCATGGAAAACAAATCAGAAAGAATCCAAACAAGAAAATAAAGGGTCTAATCCAAACGAAACACAACAGGGACATCAAAATGTAGAGGGGAATAGATACTATGGTCCAAATACAAATAAATATTACCATAAAGACAACAGACCTTGGAACAAAAACAAATACCATCAGGATAGAGACCGACGAGGGTCAAACAGCTATAGAGGGGGGAATTACAGTTGGAAAGGTTACAATAGTAAACCAAATCAAAGACAAGAATACTGTCCCAAGGAGAGAGAAAGAGAGGAGGTTTTTGAGGATGAGGTAAAACCATCCACCTCAACCTCCTCTTTTTTAGAGAGGAAACAGCAAAGAGAGAAACCAGGAGAGACACAAAAGACCCAATTACAAGTGAGGGAAGAGAACAAAGTAAACACACCACAAAAGAGGAAGATAGAAAGTTCACACAAAGAGGAACGAGAGGAGGGACAAAAGCCCGCCAAAAAAACAAACACAGAGTGTGATATGAAAGGTATATTCAACCTAAGTGATATGATCCTGACCAAAGAACAAACTAGTGTGTTACATAAAGGTTTGGCATTTGCGCCTACAAACAAAATCAATACATTCAATACATATATTGATATTAGCAAATTTGCGCGCAACCTATCACTCAAAAAATATTTTCTAAAACAAAACATCACTCATGAAGTAACATCAAATAGTATCACCACATGTGAACGATTTGTACACTCCTCCTGTAGAAAGAATTCCATCTTCTACCCTAGCTATTTAAAGGTAGGACATATAGATACATTTACAAAATTGGTACAAGAAGATATAGAAAAACTGGGTAAAGATAAAAAAATTAGAACTGTAAAAAATTTAACAAAAAAAGAGCTAGATGCAGTTAAAGAACTGTCGGACAGAAATGACATAGTCATAAAACCAGCAGATAAGGGGGGGGGGTGGCAATCTTAAATCGAAGTTACTATGATAAAGAATCTCATAGACTATTAGGGGATGTGGTTACGTATAAAATATTACCAAACAACCCCACTGACCAATTCAAAAGGGAATTGTTAGAACTACTAAATCAAGGCTACAAAGATGGAATCCTTGATAAAACAGAATGGGAATATTTGAATATTGAATCCCCAAGGATTCCAATCTTCTACCACCTGCCAAAACTTCATAAAGATGCCACCAACCCCCCTGGACGTCCGATAGTTTCGGGAATAAAATCCCTAACTGCTAACCTCTCGGGGTATATAGATACATTCCTCAAAAACTCTGTAAAAAAACTAAAAAGTTATGTTCAGGACAGTATTCAAGTACTCAATATAATTCAGGATGTGGTGTGGAGCGACTCATACGTACTAGTTACGTGTGATGTCAGCTCTTTGTACACGGTCATAGACCATAAACAGGAGTGCTACGCAGTACAGGAAGTTCTCACACATGGAGGGGAACTTGACCAATTGCAGATTAAATTTATAGTGGATTATATAGCTCATATCCTCACCCACAACTATTTCTGGTACGACAATCAATATTATCTACAGATCAGGGGTACTGCCATTGGTACCAGATTTGCTCCAAATTATGCCAACATCCTTATGGGAATGTGGGAAGACAAATACATCTGGTCTGGGCATGAGTATGGAGCAAATCTGGTATCCTGGCACAGATATATCGATGATATATTATTCATTTGGGACGGTAGCCTAGAGCTACTGGATAATTTCCTTGAACAACTTAACAACAATCCCTATAACCTAAAGTTCACCAACAAATACAGTTAAGACAGTATAGAGTTTCTAGATTTATCTATATATGTCTCCAATGGAGTATTAGAAACCAAGACATATGTAAAGGAAGTAGACTGTCATAATTTTCTAATGGGAGATAGTGGACATTTAGACAGATGGGTTGATAACATACCTTTGGGTCAACTACAAAGAGTGCGTAGGAATTGTACACAGGAACACACATATCACAAACAAGCACATGAACTGATGGAAAAGTTCACTGAAAGAAAGTACAAAAAGGAGGTGGTAGATACAGCTTACCAAAAAGTGACTCAAATGGAGAGAAAAGAGCTATTAACATACAAACCGAATAGGGAACAATGCAGGAAAGGAGAGAAGGACAAAGTTTCAATCCCATTTGTTACTAGATATAATGAATCTTCACAACACATTAGGAAAATATTTCAAAAACATTGGATTATTCTTCATCAAGATCCAATGTTACAACAAATATTGCCAAAAAATCCTGAAATAATATTCACGAAGGCCCCAAATCTAAAACAAAAACTGGCACCAAGTTGCCTAAGGAAGGAATGTGTTAAACCAGTAAGTGTAGTAAATGGCTTTTTTCAAATGCCAAACATGTAGAGGGTGTAAGATCAATCCCAACACTCAGAAATCTTTCAAAAAAGTGAAATCAGAAGTAACACAGGTGGAGTTTGAAATAAAAGACTTTATAGATTGTAACTCCAATTATGTTATCTACATGTTACAATGTCCATGTAACAAACAGTACATAGGGAGAACAACTAGGAAATTGAAGTTGAGGATAGCAGAGCACATAAAGAACATTGAGCGAGGGTTCATGCAGCACAGTGTTTCAAAACATTTCAAGGAACACCATGACCAAAATTCAAATGGGTTAAAATTCTTTGATATTGATAAAATTCATCCTAATTGGAGGGGGGGGAACCAGGTCATTAAAATTTCAAGGCAGGAAAAGTTTTGGATTTACTAACGGTATGAACATCGACATAGACCTGGGATCCTTTCTAACGGACTAGTACACACTCCCATCACTTCTCTATGTGCTCTGTACCCAAAACTCCAAACTATGTATTAATGGACATCAAAACTGGTTTTGGATCTTATACATGATCTTAATATCCATATATGTCTGTATCTGGGGACATACATTGTGATAACCAATACATCAATAGATATCTTCATGAAGTTAGAGGATGCCCGTGATTAGATATGTTGTGCAATATTGTTGTAAAAATGTTATATAAATTATATAACCTCCGTTAGCCTGTATTAAGAATGTTGAAGTTGGAAGTTAGATATAAGTCATCTAACCTTCTTGAATGTGTAATAAGATCTTCTTTTGGATTGTATGAAATTATACCTCTGGTCTGATATTCCTGCAATATGCAGTAATTATCTATTTACAGTGTAGATAAGACAATTCTTCAATCTAATATCCACCACTACCCCACTATGAAATAAGCTTTATGGTGACTAAGATACATAGAATAATATGGTTACTCTGAATAAATATAGCGAATTTTCCCCTGAATTTGCTAAGATATAATTACTCTATACACACACCTATACATTACAAGGAGCCTATATAATTTGGGCCATAAATGTATGCTTTTGGCAGTACTTATGAATAAGATATATGTCTGTACAGGTAGACTTACTGCTGCGGCCGAGTTTATTCAAGCATTTGCCCGTTCTCGGCCGCAGCAGTAAACTGGCGCGCGCCGGAGGGTGCCGGGCGCGCGCCGAAGCAGCGGAGGAGCGCCCTCCGATCGGGGCTTTCTTCCTCCCGCTGCCGGGTCCCCCGGAACCCCCTGCCGCCGTCCCCCACATCGCGGGACACCAGGGCTCCCTCGGGGAGCCCTGGACGCGCGTGCAGGGGGCGCAGGCTCCCGATGACACGTGACCGCGCATCGGTGACGCGCGGCACGCCGAGGGGATGCCACTAGCAAGCCGGGAAATCTCCCGGCTTGCGGAACAGGCCGCACTTCAATAAAACGTGTCGCCAGTGTATGAATAGAATAGATATTTGCATCATAATTTAATGTCACAATAGAGGTATAATTAATAAATGTTGGGCTCACGTATTTGTTTTTATCTATAATAACTAATCAAATATTTATATCTAAATGCACGTTTTTCGTTAACACAATGTGTTTTATTGATTATTGTATAAATTGAATATATACACTGTTATAATTTAACACATGAGTAGATATAGTATATCCATATATTATAGGATTATAGTGGGAATTTATCTCAATTCACTATATTAATTAAAGAAAAAATCAAAATTTTGGGTGAACACAGTAATGTTGAATTATATGATTATTATCACTAAATTAGAATATATAGAAAATATAGAATCCATATATGTTTACAATTTCTTTGGGTACACTTTCTCTATTAAGTGTTTATAAACACACATACTCTTGATCATGAGGAAATATGTCCATATATATACAAAATACGATCTCTCCTATATAGGGTAAAATTGAAAACAATTTCCATATTCGCTCAATCCATAATTTATGAAGACATAATATGGGGACCTACAGATATTAGGGAGCAATCCCAAAGTTATATACAATGAGCAGTATGCTCAAGTCATGTGGTAAACTATGTAAATGTCATATGATCTATATATAAGATTCAAATATAAGCTTAACTTAATAACAACCTTAAAGAACTCTGCAAATGATTATATATTATACAAATTCAATTGACATTCAGGTGATTATTGTATAAAATGACTTTATTCATCTTAAGAATTCGTATATTATGTTATATGGTAATGAAATATATTTCTGCTGGTTTAACCTTTATATGTAGGATATACAAATGAATGTAATTATATATGTACATAATGGTCTCCATAATTCCCTCTGATAAATCTCTATACCCACACTGGCTGTTTATATATAATTGATGTAGTTGGTTTAAAATATCCTTTAATATTATTATTGCCAGTACATGTTGTCCAGTTAAGAATATCCCTTATAATTATATATATCACTAATACTTTGTAGTGTTTATATAATTGTATGCAGTGTGTATCTAGTTGTTCTCTTTCTCAATTAATCAGCAACACATGATCCAGGTAGTGTTAGGAGCTGCCTTATGCAGCGATTCTAATTATTCATGACACTGACAAGAAATAACCAATCGTGTTCCACGCATTGAAATTAGTTTATTAAGATTGAGCTAATCATTTTTGGGAGGTACATATAAATACCCTGGTAGGGATTAGGTAGTTATTAGCAGCCCCTGACGAAGCCCAAGTGGAGAAACGCGTAGGGCCAGCGTTTATTGGCAGCAGAGAGAGAGACACGCCGAGGAGCCTGTGTGGAGAGACAATCACGAGGAGCTCCGGCAGTGATCCCCTGCATTGACAGACAGTGAAGCTCGCGAGAGCCGGGCCGCGTCACACACCGCGTCACACGCTACGGTCGATCATGTGACACGGAAGTAGCGGAGATTGCGGAGAGGACTGGTAACCGGCGCTTCTACACGAGTGTGAGAGACTCGCTAAACACTCTCTACTGCCTGTTGTTTACTCACAGAATGTGAGTTGATTACCTATATTTTACTGAGTCATTTTTAGATTAAAAGGTTTTACACATATTTTGTTCCCTTCCATTATTTCCTCCCCATCCACCCCCCCCCTCTTGTGAGATCCATCCATAGAGACACGTGAGTGCCAGAGACAAGAAGTGCTTGTAGCAACTGCAGTTCCCGTGGAGAAGTAATCCGGAGATCCAGCAGTTAAAGAGAAAGACCGTTAAAGCTACGTTCGCGAGTCCCATAGAGGATAAGTATGAGCCTGTAATCCTATCTGTGTAAGCGCATCCCTTACCATCTTAATGTTTATGTATTAATAGATATACTGCCCTATGATCTCTTTTTGTGTTTTTTTCTCTTCCCTGTCATATTTGCGCCTAGGTCACTCTTCTACATATATATATATATATATATATATATATATATATATATATATATGTATATATATATATATATATGTATATATATATATGTATATGTGTGATAAAAAATCACTGGCACTCCAATAGAAATTCAATAATGAATAGGTGCATGTCCCATATAAATAATAAAAGTATACATTACCGCATAGCAGCAAAAAGGGAGACAGCACTCAGGTGAATGAAAATAAATGTATTAAATACAGCACATAACTCCAACGTTTCGATCCCACAGGGCACCACCCTGAGGAAGATCCCCCTGTGGGATCGAAACGTTGGAGTTATGTGCTGTATTTAATACATTTATTTTCATTCACCTGAGTGCTGTCTCCCTTTTTGCTGCTATGCGGTAATGTATACTTTTATTTATATATATATATATATATATATATATATATATATATATATATATATATAATTATGCACACACACTTTTTTGGTTAGGGAACCCTATAGCTTTGTAGGCATGTAACCTCTGGCTACTAAATTATCTGCCCTTGCACCATAAGTTCTGGTAAGCGCAGACAGTGCTACAGCTAAACCTCTCTCACATGGCTCAGCATGTGAGTCTCATCACCCAAGAGAAACATTGTTGCTGTTTAAAGGCAGTTGTATGGAAACCATTGGAGCACATGCCAGTGGGGTGGTCTTACTTCAGTGGTACTGCCTAGTTGCTGGGGCTTAGGAGTGGGGCACACCCCTGTATAAAAGATGGCTCCGATCCAAATGAGAGGCTTTTCCAGACCTACCACTTAGGGGGAAAGGTATTCTCTCTGGGTTCAGAGTGCTGTGTTCCTGCCTAGCCCTCAGGGCATAAGGAAAGATTAGACTAGCCTAGGGGCCTCAATCTCATGGGGTGACTAGTCATGTCCTGCCTAGGGAAGGGATGGTACTTGGGCCTGGATACTGGAATAAAGAGGGACAGTTATGTTCTGTTCAGTTGCAATAAACCTGTTGCATTGACTATATGGTACTCGAGACTCATTTATCCATACCATGGAAGTTCCTGTTGGGATAAACCCCTGTCTATGGCAGGAGCTCTGCAGGATGGAGGCGCTGCAACCATCCTGAAAGAGTGTTCTGTACCCTACCTCCCTACAACACTGTGGAGACTCTGCCTTCTGTGAGCCAACAGGTGAGCACCACTGCACCACAAACATCCATGTACTCTCCAATCTCCCTTGGGAGGGGGGGTAGGGGTTTTACAGTTAAATGGTGTGAAAAAGAAAGTACACCCTCTTTGAATTCTAAAGTTTTACATATCAGGACATATTAACAATCATCTGTTCCTTAGCAGGTTTTAAAATGAGGTAAATACAACCTCAAATGAACAACAACACATGACATATTACACTGTGTCATGATTTATTTAACAAAAATAAAGCCAAAATGGAGAAGCCATGTGTGAAAAACTAAGTATACCTTATGATTTAATGGCTTGTAGAACCACCTTTAGCAGCAATAACTTGAAGTAATCGTTTTCTGTATGACTTTATCACTCTCACATCGTTGTGGAGGAATTTTGGCCCACTCCTCTCTACAACGTTGCTTCATTTCATTGAGGTTTATGGGAATTTGTTCATGCACAGCTCTCTTAAGGTCCAGCCACAGTATTTCAATCGGGTTGAGGTCTGGACTTTGACTGGGCCACTGTTGAAAATGAAAAGATTTGCTGGTGTGCTTGGGATCATTGTCCTGTTGCATGACCCAATTTCGGCTAAGCTTTAGCTTTCGGACAGATGGCCTCACATTTGACTCTAGAATACTTTGGGATACAGAGGAGTTCATGGTTGACTCAATGACTGCAGGGTTCCCAGGTCCTGTGGCTGCAAAACGAGCCCAGATTTTCACCTCTCCACCACCGTGCTTGACAGTTGGTACAATGGTAAACCGGATGAACCCAACGGTTCCTAGGATGAAAAACACTTCTCTATATCAAAACAGTCACTCTCCTTTGCCCTTAGTGTCACTCCTGTGCGGAGCTCTCTCTCACTTGCAGGATGAGGCAGAGTCGGTGTCTGCTGCTGCCACACCCCTCTCCTCCCCCCTTCCCTGTCTGACAAATTCTGCAGCACTGAATGCTGATTGGGTAGAAATCAAAACTTGGCATGCAACCAAAAAAGTGCTGGCATTACTCCAGCTGTAAGAATTGTAAGAATTGAAGGGATTATCAGAGTCTCAGCCTATAAAATATATTATGTACTCAGAACGGATGTAAGTTTATAGGCCTACTTGTGGAATGTATGGTTGTCTTTTCATGTCTGTTCATCTTCTGAAATGTTCGAGTTATGCTTTTCATTCAGCTTAGTTTATTGGTGGAATTATATGTATGACCAATGCTTTGGAAAATCAGAGAAGTGCAGTCTATTATATATTTTTACACTATTCTTGGAAGATTACACAGGGATAATGTATGTACTGTATGAAGCTTTAAAATGGGTTTTACAGTCCTTATCCATTACCACACTGTTATGGTAGGGGCAGATCGGCTCAGTATATTAAAAGTTAAGCCCGCTGGTTGCCGCTACCTATCAAGATGGCGGCCCATGAATAGAGTCAGTGTAGCCATCTCGGGACAGCCAAAATGACTGCCAAGCATACAGGTGCGCCGACGAGTATTCTAAAACGCCTTAAACTTGCCTTGGAAAACCTGGGGCTATCAACAACAAGATCCAGGTACATGCTGGGTACATGCTGCAAACATTTCAGTGACATTTCTGCAGAGACTAATGGCCCATTGGATAAACACAGCAGGGGTCCCTGGCAGTCCCATTCAGTTTGAACGGGACTGCCAGGGATCCCCACTGTTAATCCGATGGACCATTAGTCTGTCTGTAGAAATGTCACTGAAATGTTGCAGCATGTACCCAGGATGTACCTGGGTCTTCTTGATGATTGCCCCAGATTTGTTTTAGAATACTCGTCGGCACTACAGTATGTAAAGTGTTTCCTCGGTTAGCCATCTGTAATACAGAGTTTATTTTGTGCTTGGTGTATTGTTTGTGGGATTCATTTTATGTTGGGCCGGGATTTACTTAAAAAGGCCAGCATACAACGAATCCAAGGACTGTCCATCGTATTGAGTCAGGTGCAGTGTTTTGAGACAAAGGGGAATTTGGCCGGGAGAGTAGACACTCCAAGGCCAGAGTATTGTCCTCTCTCCAGCAGTGAAGAGTCTCACCCTGCAGTAGGCATAGAGCTGAAATCAGGGAGCAGTGCCTGGACCCTAGCCCTGCCTGATCGTTCCCTATTGGGTAATTCATATTTCCCTCTGCCTGAGGCACTGCCCTTTGGGGCCGTCCTACAGCACTGTACCATTCCCCAGTCCTGATTTGTCCATCTCAGACCATCTCTTCCCTGATTGTTCAGTAGCCAGTTTTTGTTGCTTTTCCGATGGTGGATCATGGAGACATCTTGGTTAAGCCAACAGAGGCCAGCACCTAGTAAGCTAGGAGTCCCCCGTAAACCCCTGTCTTGGCAAAGTGTGACAATCTTTTGCATCTGTTAGTGCCTGTTGGCTCCGGCCTAAATGAACCTTGTTTGTTCTGTCTGGTACTTGCGATCCCAGGGTAAATCGTCTGGTCTCCCGGACACACCACCTGCCTTTTGTTTGTTGGCCAATTCATATAGAGAATTTTGTGTAGCGCTGCCGTTTGTCCAGGCTCTTCGCAACACAGTCTTCTAGGGTTTAATTTGTAGAAAACTGGAGACAAACACGAGTATACACATACTGTAAGGGGCACTCAACCTTCAGCGGTTTATTTCTCCAGTAGTGACACTAAACATTTTAAACACCGTCATTTTAAGAACAAACGAAATCATAAAAATAAACATCTACTCCTGTCAGGAGTCTAACTCACATGCATATCCCTATCTGCAATGTTGGCTGGGTAAGTCAGTTACCAACTCTAAATAACACACATTGATAACATTGAGTCCTTAACTGTCAGATGGGGACAGCGTCCCAATAGTGTGAGAATAGTTGAGAGTACTTGCCAGGTCAGGCGTAGAGAGTTGAGGATTGTTTGGGTGCATAGCCAAGTTCAGGATTGGAGAGTAGCGGATCGTCGGGCTACATAGCCAGGTTCAGGAAAGTAGAGTATCGGATCATTGGAGTACTCAGCCAATGTCAGGACTGGAGACTGGTCGTTCGTAGCCGGATCAGGAAAGGAGAGGTGCGGAGTCCAAGTAGAGAAGCAGGGTCAGGCAACATAAGGTTAACAGGCAAGGCAAGGTCACAGGACAAGAATGCAGCAAGGCACGGTGTCACATTAGACTATGCTCAGCAATGAAAGTCTGAAACCGGAAGGTATATATAGGAAGACCCTCCAATGGGAAGCCAGGGCGGAACCAGGAAGTGAAATCCAATAGGCTGCTGGTGCACACAGGTGTTGGATCAGGCATGGAGGAGGGACCAATCGCGCGCTGACCCGCGCCTGACCCAGCGGTCAGGGGGCAGGGCCTAGAGTGCGCGTCACTCCCACGCCGGTCCTGTCCATTTTCAGTGCGGGGCGAAGCTTGGAACGCGCGTCAGCGGGGAGGCTGGAGGAGCGCACCCTTCGCGTGTCGGAGCGGGGATGGCGAAGTGAGAACCCGTGGGCGGGGAGTTAGATCACGCAAGATCCGCGCGAGCGCAGCTGGCCCACAAGAGAGTGCATCCTGGATGTCTGTCGCGGGAGGGTCTTTAAGGTGAGGAGATGGTCTACGGCCGCCAGGATGATGATTCCTCACAGTACACCCCCCTCTAGGAGCAACCTCCGGGCAACTCCACGATGGCTTATCAGGGAATTTGGAATGAAAGATGCTGACCAATCTGGCTGCGTGAACCGATGGCTCGGAATCCAGGAGCTTTCCTCCGGACCGAAACCTCTCCAATGCACCAGATAATGCAGAGACCCTCTGGAGATCTTGGAATCCAGAATAGATTGTATCTCATACTCAGGTTGGCCTTGAACCATATGAGGAGATGTGGATGGAACTGGAACTGAATAAGCATTCTGGACCACAGGTTTGAGAAGCGAAACATAAAACACCGAGGGAATCCTCATGGAAGGAGGAAGGGCGAGTCAATATGCAACCGGATTGATCCTCTAGGAGATAGAGGAGGGTCCAAGAAATCTGGGTGCGAATTTCATAGAAGGGACTTTCAGCCTGATTCCTGGATGACAACCAGACCTTGTCGCCAGGTTTGAGGTCCAGAGCAGGTCTGCGGTGGCAATCTGCCTATTGACTGCTTGCCTGATGTTGACCTGAATCCTTTTCCACAGGTCTTGCAATACTCTGATTCTGTAATCTGCTGCTGAGACCGCTGAGGAAGGTAGAACTAGAGGAAGAGTAGATGGGTTGAATCCGTAATTTACAAAGAAGGAGACTCCAAGGTAGAACCTCTCAGTGCGTTGTTGCGAATTCTGCCCAGGGTAAGAGTTCAGCCAAGTTATCTTGGGAGTCCGATACAAGACAATGTAAATATTGTTAAAGAGACTGATTGGTCCTCTCCGTTTGACCATTAGTCTGTGGGTGGTATCCAGATGAGAAATGAAGAGCGATGCCTAGCTGGAGACAAAACGAGCGCCAGAACCGGGAAATGAACTGAGAGCCTCTATCTGAAACTGTCACCAAGGGTACTCCATGTAAACGAAAAATCTCCCTGATGAAGATGTCAGCTAATTTGGGAGAATTGGGAAGACCCTTGAGGGGTATGAGGTGAGCCTGTTTTGAGAATCGGTCCATTACTACAAGAATCGTGTTCATACCCTTAGAGACAGTGTCACGGTAACTTTATGACAAGCTATAATATACACCAAAAATACCTGGGTTGAACTGAACACGACTAGATATGATGATAAAATATAATTTATTCCTTGAAAAAGGGTAACACACGAGATATACAAATAACAGACAAAATATGCACTTACTTAGAATTGGAATGATGAAATAATCAGAAATCTTGATTAGCAGTTCATGCAGCAATCTCAGGATGATACAAAAGACAATGAGCATAGGCTGAGCCTCATTTATATACCATCTCAGGCCTATCTCTTAACCTTAGGCGCCTAGCTGGCTAGCAAAAATCCTTTGAAGTAGAATCTTCCTTATCTGCAAGTGTGAACTATGACACTTACAGACCACTCAGGTCCTTTGTTCTGCCGCCCTACTGTAAACAATCAGGGCGGTCAACCTTTGATCAGAGGATTTATACTAGACCATCTGTCTGTCCGCCTGACCTATTAACATAGCAGATGGGGTCTGCGTTCTTAAACCTGATCCAAAATACTATTCACAGCTTAATATCTTCACATATTAATATAATCGGTTCCGTTGGGTCCAGTGGGCTGATACTTGCCAGCTTTTCTTGCCGGAACTGTATCTCCATTGTGGCCAAGTCTCAGCCCGCTGCGACCCCCAGAACCGGAGATAGACAAATGCAGGTTAAAACACTTTTAAAATACAGGATTCTCTGCTTTTCACTCGTTCCCCATTGAAATCAACAGGTTCCGCCACCATAGGCTTTTAATGGCGCGGCTCCGCCATTGAAGTCAATGGGGTTCCCCGCCATAGACTTTCAATGGGGAGACGCCGCCATTGAAGCCTATGGAAAAACCAAAAATCTTTACATTTGCCCACACTCCGTCTGGTTGTTCGGAGAGGGCTGGGAATGGCCATGCATTGATGCCGGAACCTTGGCTACATGCCACCCAAATTCCAGCCCTCTGGTCCTTCCAGAACCGGAGATATGGACTTAAACTTTTCACCATTTCGGACTTAGCCGTTTTACCGACATGCGGCTTTTCCCCATTGGAATCAATGGCCGGCGCCGCCATAGACAATGCATGGGCGCACGCCGTCATTGGATTCAATGGGACCTCCGCTCCACCATTACAGTCAAAGGCGCGACCCTCTTTCTCTGCTCGACCCTTTACGGGGGTCCCTCATTCCCGGACCCGGTGGAGGTCGTCTATGGGGGTTCCTAGGGGCTAGAGGAACAAGAATTTTATTCCCAGGTGCCCTAGAACCTAAGATTCCCATGCCAATTGTCATTGAACTTGAACCAAGTGATACAGCTCTTTTCAAAGACATTGTATCCGCTTTTGCGGTCTGCAGTTTGGATGGCTGCCAACCTGTTCCTGGAGATCGGCGACGAGGAATCCCCATTGAAGTCAATGGCCCCATTGACTTACAATGGGAAATCGCCGCTCCTCCTCTCGGACGCCACCTGCTGGTCGTCGCTGGAAAACAGGTCCAAAACCGCTACTTCTGCCATTGGAATACATGGAGCTCCAATGGCGACCTATGGGACTCTGCAAAATGGTGCCTGAAAAGGCGGGAACATGGAACAAAGAGCTATAAACACTAAGTTAACTTTAACCCTTTCCCTCCCGCATTAATCCCAGTGTAGGTGTTGGTGCAAACACTGGAACAGAAACAATACATTTTTACAGGGGAATATACATTAGGATGCTGAAGCAAGGTAAAAACACATTACTGGACCACAGTCCAGTTAAGCCCTTGCTTCCAAAGTGAGAGCAGGGGGTGGCCAAATGGGGAGTAACCCCTTTACTACAAGGCCAAACCCCCTCTCCCATGACAGACAGGCAAATCCATAATGAAATCCATGGACAAGTGCGTCCATGGCCTGTGAGGAACAGGTAGAGTGTAACGGTCGTGCTCGCCACAAACTGGGACCGGACCGCGGGGCTGAGGTGGGAATGTGAATACACCGACCTTAGACAGTGAAGCCAGTTCTGGATTGTGCAGTTCGTAGTCATTTGTAGCAAGGTCAGGGTTGGAGAATGTAGAGTAATCCTTAGGCAAGTCAGGGTAGGAGACGTCAGGGTAATCGATATCCAGGCAGAAGTTCGGCAACAAGGAATCAGGTACGCATCGCTTCATTGTAGCAGCCTCACTGTGGGAATGGCCTCTGCGCAAGGAGCAGGAGTGGCCCATAACGAAGGCCTCTGCAAGGCAGGAATGCAGCAGGGAGTAGATGCCACTGTCCCCTCACCTGAGCATCTGCTCGCACTGACTCCTCTCGTCCTCCTGCACCGCTGACATCAGCAGCTCTTTCTCCCCCAGGAGCTGAGCACGCTCCGCCCCCAGCGCCACCGTGCGATTACCGGAGATTTTCTGCTCTGCCTGCAGCTGGTGAAGCTGCTCCAGGGCGTTCTGCCGCTGCTCCTGTGTCTGTCCCAGCTCCGAGGTCAGCTTGTCATTCACCTGGCCGGAAGGATAAATACCCTGAAAGTTGGAGGAAGCAAGAAGAAGGACAGCAACGACCACAGAGGAAAAGACGCCACAAAGAAGAAAACAACTTAAAAGACACCTTGTTGGGATAGAACTTACACAAGGCCATGTAAGTTTTCCATTTATTTATATTCTTCCCACCCATCCATACACATCATCGTCTGTACACCATCACTATATGGAGCCTGCCACATAAACAGGCGTCCACAATAGAGGTGTGTTTCATTACATTGATCATTAGTGTATCGAGTATACTACTAACTGTGCTCCCCCATCTTCTTTTTGTATCACCTTAATCGATATCCAGACAGAAGTTCGGCAACAAGGAATCAGGTACGCATCGCTTCATTGTAGCAGCCTCACTGTGGGAATGGCCTCGGCGCAAGAGCAGAAGTGGCCCATAACGAAGGCCTCTGCAAGGCAGGAATGCAGCAGGCCTCAGGAAACAGAAAGCAGAAGGTTAGTGCTGGGGATCCAGCTCTTCAGCACAGGAACCAGGACACGGCTTCTGCAATGGAGATATACAGCAGGCCCCAGGAACCAGACCTCTGCAAGGAGAGAAGGCAGCAGGCCTCAGGGTACAGGCAAGGCTGGTTCTGGGGATCCAGCGCTTCAGCACAGGTACCAGGAAGCAGACATCTGCAATGGGTGAATGCAGGAGGTCTCAGGAGCAGGATAAGGCAGGCACTGGGAATCCAGAAATTCAGTACAGGTACCAGAAAGCAGGTGAAAGGGGTGAATGCAGGAGGTCTCGGGAACAGGGTAGAGTAGCACTGGGGATCCAGCACTTCAGCACAGGAAGCAGACATCTGCAGCAGGTCCCAGGAACAAGGCCAAGGCGGAAGTGTGTGTGCAAAGAGTCAGAGAAAGAGGCCAGTTTTAACCAGGTTTAATGAGCTGTAAGATGATTGGTTTAAGAATTAAGGAGTGGTTAGTATAATCTGCCAAGTAACACATTTTGAACAAAGGAAATGAAATGTATAAAGAGGCTGCCTGGACACGTCCTGGTAGAGAGAGTCTTGTAGACTTTTGAATGAGGAAAACAATAACAATAGCGCTCAAAACAAACCTAAAATATAATAATAATGACCACTATTGTGACAGTGATAGTGTGATTAATACAATCAGTGACAGTGCAAAAAATCAGTGATAGTGCACGTGCCTATTTAAAGTGCATATATAGAGTGAAAAACCTCAAAATAAACTACAATCCTTGAAAAAAGACTGTTTCACTTGTCTTCTCGTGGATAATTTTCAAAGCGTCAGGGGAGTTCGTCTCGAAGTCATAGAATAGAAAAACATATTATAGTGCAAAAATGTTTAAACAGTGAAAAAGGTGAAAATTCATCCAAAATGACTACTCACATTTTAAGTAATCAAATTAGACAGTCATCCAACTTAAGGGGTGGATGCGCCCTATGTGTAAACAGCAGCCACCAATCACAACCTCCAAAGGAGAAGAGAGACCATATAGTGTAGAGGTTAAACAATTGTAATATCAAAACATGATTCAAGGCTTACACTTCATACGGTCGATGTGGGCACTCATAGGTAGCGGTTGACGGATATCCCTGGGGCTTGCGATTCCTCTGGGTACTCGGTCACCTCCGCTCTCTCTGGAAACACTTGAATCCACACCGGAGCTTTCGTCCCTTCACTTCCGGCACGCCGAGAGCCTCCCAGACTCCTGCTGCGTCACTTCCGGTGCGCCGGGGACTTCCAGATCAGATGGTTACAGTGGAATTCTCGTGTCTCCCTTCTCGTGGCTGTTGGACTGGAACACTCTACGCGTTTCGTCGCTCTCTCTGGCGACTTCCTCAGGAGTGACTAATAGCTGCTTACTAAACTGTTATATACCCTAATGCCCTCCCTCTAATTAAGACCTAATTGTACAATTAAAGTGGTATCACATAAATTCAATGGTATCACATATATTCAATTGAGGTAGTCTCATATGTATTAACAGAGTGGGTTGGTGCAGTGTCATATACTGCATCTGTCTTATTATCATTTATTCAGGGTAAAATAAAACACAAGAATAGTACAGGGAAATGTTTACTGCACCGACACACTTTATTCGAGCAAATACCCAGTATGTACCTGGCAGATACCTGGAATGCGCCGCTCCTCACCACTGACAAGCCCCGTTGCGTTTGCCTTCCCAGCCTGGGTTCATGCCTGGCTGACGGGCGGCTGATCTGTTAAATGATAATGATTAGGATTTAATAGGCTGCAATGCTTCGCGTGTCTACCAGATGGCATAAATTCATGAATTGTAATGCAGTATATATATATATACTGTGCAGTATTGCAGCCAGCGGGAATAAAATGCTTCAATCCCTGCCTGGAAAATAACGCAATGCACTCGGGCAGAAAACAGTCACAAACCTCAATACACCCGGGTATACCCGAATTCGTGGGACTAGCCGAGCTCGAATAAAGTGTGTCGCCAGTGTATATGGCATCATATGAAATATAAAAATTGGTAATATAAATGTATAAAATATATAAAAATTATATAAAAGACTAAAAAACTATCTGACCTATGTATCAAGAGTTACAATAATAAAATTGCGACGATTGTGGTTGTGCTCAAGGAAAAAGAAAGAAAGAAAAATGGGATGAATACAATATCATATTATTATATTATATTCACAATCAACATCACAGGAACACCCCTAGTTCAATATCCACATTGAGTCCTCTAGGAACTAGAGTTTTCAATGTGAAGATCCAGTAGGCTTCCCTTTTAGTTAGTTTTACATCACGGTCGCCTCCTCTCCAATGAGGCAGTACTTTTTCTAACATCGTAAAGGTCAATCCTGTGCTCTTGCCTTGGTGATGTTTTTTTAAATGATCTGACAAAAGGTGTGTGGTTAGCCCTCTTCTGATGTTGCCTACATGTTCTAGGATTCTGATCCTTACATCCCTGGAAGTTTTGCCGATATATTGAAGACCACAAGGACATTTGATCATATAAATTACATAATCAGTTCTGCATGTGACATGGTGTTTAATATCATATTTCTCTTTTGTCACATGTGAAGTGAAAGAAAATGTATCAGTTGTTCTGTATTTACAGGCCTTACAAACTGCATCCAAAAAAACCTTTTATTGTAGGTAGCCAATTATTTTCTCTTTTTTCTTTTATTTTAGGCAATGAACTTGGGGCTAGTTGACGCTTCAGATTATTTGCCCTCCTGAATATAACCTTGGGCACATCTGGAACCACATCACCTAATATTGTGTCATTTTGGATAATATGCCAATATTTCTTTATAATTTTCACAATTTTATTTGAATCTTTATTAAAATTGGTTAAAATGAAAAACTGAATTTGTCTTTATTAGTTGTGTCTGATTTTTCCGCAGTTTTTGTTTTTAGCAGATTACTTCTATCTAGATCGCTTGCTTTTGTTATAGCATTTTTTAAATTACCCGGGTTGTATTTCCTACTTAGGAACCTATTTTCCAATACTTTGGATTGTATTTCAAAGCTATTAAGATCTGAGCAATTACGTCTTACCCTTCTAAATTGGCCATGAGGCACATTTTCTAACCAACTTTTATGGTGGCAACTCGAAGGTAAGATATAATTATTACTGTCAACTTCCTTATAGAAGGTTTTGGTTTTAAGCACCCCTCCTCTGCAAATATAGTCAGATCAAGGAAGTTGACAGAAATCTTACTGTAATTGCATGTAAATTTTAGATTGGAATCATTATCGTTAATGTATTCAATGAATCTGAGAAGATCTGTTTCTTCACCTCTCCAAATAAAAATAATATCATCAATAAATCTTCGCCATAGGACCATATTTGCACCCAGTTCAGGGATGGACCAAATATAATCATCTTCCCATATTCCCATAAATCAATTAGCATAACTGGGTGCAAATTTGGAACCCATGGCGGTTCCACGCTTCTGCAAATAAAAAGTATCCTCAAACCAAAAATAGTTGTTTCTCAAAATAAAAAGGATACCATCTAAAATAAAATTAGCATGTTCCTGGGATAGATCTTTATCTTTTGCAAGCACTCTATCAATAGCTTCAAATCCCTGGATATGATCTATCAATGTATAAAGGGAGGTGATGTCACTAGTGACCAAAAAGCAGTCATCAGTCCAATCTTGATTTTCCAGTATCCTTAATATGTCAGTAGTATCTCTCAGATGTGATTTTAACTCTGGCACATATTTTTGAAGATATATATCAATATAGGCTGATAGATTGGATGTTAAAGAATCTATGCCGGCAATGATGGGTCTGCCTGGGGGGTTGGAGAGGCTTTTGTGTACCTTTGGGAGATAATAAAATATTGGTCTTATAGGGTTATCCTTCCATAAAAAATTATACTCCTGTTCTGATAGTACCCCATATGCTTTACCATAGTCCAAAAGTTTTTTCAACTTCTTTTTGAAATCACAAATAGGATCTTTATCCAATTTGGTGTACACTGGCGACCAACTTTATTCTTACTTGGCTAGCTCCGCGAATTTCAGAAGATCCCGGTGATGTGCGGTTTTGTGTCGTTTTCTCCCGGGGTGTATAGCGTTATTTTCGCGGCTGTGATTTAAGCATTTTATTCCCGCTGGCTGCAATACTGCAATGCCGTGTAAAAACGCATGGGGGCGTTTGTGAGCTGTTGTCTCTGAAGTCTAATACCTTCGCGGTTCAACCTGCAGTACACAGTCTGTGCGTGCGCGCGCAGTACTAGTAAAATTGCATATTTAATTTATTTTAAAGTACAGTACTGTACATGCTCGGACCCTGTTGGGGTGAAGTGAGGGGGTTCCTAACATCTGGGGGGAAATGAATTTTAATTCTATGGTGAGTACTGTCTTGTTGCCGTATTATTTTGGTGGGGCTGGCTGGGTACTTCTTTAGGGGGCTGACCATTACTGTACATTAAAACTTTTCTTTTTTTTTCCTCAGAAAAGAAAACGGCTAATGGGAGGATTTCGATGGATAATATTGTACTGTATGTTGATGTTTTCCGGCCGTACAGTATACTGTGTAATAAACCCTGATTAAATAAAACTATGCATTTATTCTACATATTCAGTATCGTTTCATTATTTGTCTTCCACAGTATACTGTACAGTGGTATACAGTGCCTAACATCTATGGGCAAAAATAATTTTATTTCTAGGTGCCCTAGAACAGAAGTTCCCACGCCAATTGCCCGTGAACTTGACCGCGGCCCTAAGTAGTTCCCACGCCACTTGCGCGAATATAAAGTCAAATAACCCGTTATGTGGGTCTGAGCGGGTTGAAATTTACCTGGTCCTCATGCGGGAGGACCCTTGCCATCCTGCCGCAACTAGGACTACATGGTGACCGAATCTGAGCCCTCTAGTTCGAACCGAACCGGAGTTGTGGGTTCCAGGTTTCTGATCATTCTGACTTAGCCGGTTCAAAGCTTTCTCCGCCATTGCGCTTAATGGTAGGACCCTCCTCGCCGGCGTGACCCTTTCTCGCCACCATTACTGCTGGGACCCTGTTGGGGTCAAGTGAGGGGGTTCCTAACATCTAGGGGCCAAATAAATTTTATTTCTAGGTGCCCTAGAACAGAAGTTCCCATGCCAATTGACCTAGTTCCCACGCCAATTGCCGTAGTTCCTACGCCAATTGCGCGACCAGCCAGTAAAAAACAGTGCAGCAAGCCTCTACAGTACATTTGTCACACTGGCAAAGGAGCAAATGGAAACAATGTGAGGCAATTCAACATGGTCTTTTATTGGTGGAGTCAGTCCAAAAACATTTATTTACAATATTGAAACATTTAAAGTGCACAGCAATTCAAAACATCAACACTCAATAATACATTCTGCAGCCTTTATTAAATTCTTCTGCCACAAAACATTTTTGGTGCATGGGGCACAGGGAGTTAAAGTGACTTGCTTTTTATGTACTATATTTGGGGGTTGTCTTTGGGGGTTTATTCATCAAATTATTATGATGAACTGCCTTTTGAAATGACACTGCTGTTAACTATTTCAGCCATACACCTCCAGAGTTTTTAATCCCTCCCTAGCCAAGCGTCAATCGGCTGAGTCACCCTAGCTAGCCTACAGTACCATCCCCCTCTCTCCACTGGGTCGTTGATCTGCTGCATATTGCCATTGTGTTCTTAATCCGCCCATAGCCGAGCTACAAACACTCAGCACGCCTGCTTCTAATCACACCATCCCCCTCCCCCAACCCTTAGAGGCCTGTTGTTTGAACGGTAATGCTTTGGAAAAACCCCTGTCGAATTTGAAATGTAAATCTGATGTGCAAAGCACTGTGAGAATTGAGAGTACACTGATACAGTATTTCATCAGGGTGTGAAAATATTTGTCAGTCACTATGGTTTACAGTCACATGTTTTTAATACAATACAGTACATTCTTTAATATCTTTAAAATAAAAATATATAAATCCTGTATATACTGTAAGTACATACTGTATAATGTAAAATAACCCGTTCTGTGACCTAGTTCCCACGCCAATTGCCGTAGTTCCTACGCCAATTGCGCGACCAGCAGTAAAAAACAGTGCAGCAAGCCTCTACAGTACATTTGTTACACTGGCAAAGGAGCAAATGGAAACAATGTGAGGCAATTCAACATGGTCTTTTATTGGTGGAGTCAGTACAAAAACATTTATTTACAATATTGAAACATTTAAAGTGCACAGCGATTCTAACCATCAACAAAACAAAACATTTTTGGTGCATGTGGCAAAAGGAGTTAAAGTGACATTTTAAGTAACATCTCCTTTATTAAAGAAACCCAGTACTGTATACAGTACACTGGGATGGTGCGCAACACTGTCAGTCAGACCTGCACCAGTTCAGTCCTAGAGGGCAGCAAACAGGGCAGGTTTTCAGGGCAACATTGAAAACCGTGCCTGTTTGCGGCCCTCAGGTACTGGAGTTGTGCATGTCCTGTGAAAGAAAACACACAACAACAGCTCCTTTGTTTAAGTACAGCAGGTACTGTAGGGCAAAACATGGAGAGTACAATACAGTTCAGCACAACAGTATGGTCTCACTGACAGTCCTCCATATTGTCCATCCATGGCCGATTCCTTGCATGGCGCAAAACGCCATTAATGCAGTCTCTAACGCCTTTCATTACAGGATCTGTAACTGTATAAAAGCGCCGCAATTCTTCCACAATGTTTTTCCTTAAATTGGCAGGAAGGGCCTTTTTTACGCGATTCCCATCGTAGTTCACTTTGAACACCCACTCGCAGTACAACGTGTAGGGAACATGGTGCTTAAAAATGATGAAGGCATACTTGTGGGGTAAACCAGCATTCATCACCCTATACTTCTCCCTAAGCGCTGCTGTCAGATCGTGCAGGGTGATGTCGGGCACTGTTTCGATGCGAGCGGGTGTAGGTCTTTTGGGAGCGGGTGTGCTTGTGGCGACGGTCGATGGTAGGATGTCAGGGAGGAAGCTTTCCTCCGGTCGTTGTCGCCGTGTTTTCTCCTGGCGTGGTCTTGACGGGGTTGTCATGTCCTCCTCAACGGCATACATGTACACTACATCTTGTGGTGGAGGGGGGGCGCTTGGTGATGGAAGGGGGTCGAAGGTCCCATTCATCACATCCATGTCACCCTCCTGCTCCGGCGTCGGGGAAACAGGGGCATTAGCACCGAGCAAATAATGTATGCCCGCAATGTCAGCCTCTATCTTCTCCATCCGTTGATCCATCCGTTGCTCCATTTGTAGCATCCGTTGATCCATCCCTTGCTCCATTTGTAGCATCCGTTGCTCCACATTTAACATGGTCTCCAGAAGCAGATCTATCTTTGCCAGCACAATAGAATCCCCAGGGAGATCCACACTTATCCCATTCAGCATCCGGTCCAACGAGATGCTTCTTGTGCATGGCATCTGGACATCTGGGGGGATGGGTACAACGGAGGATGAGATGGGGGTTCCATGGAGAGAAGCGGCATCGATGGAGAGTGGAGGAGGTGACCTGTGGATACCCAGTAGAGGTGAAGCGGTAGCGTCGAAGAGGGATGGAGAAGGTGACCTTTGGATTTCTGGGCGAGAAGCAGAGTCGTCTAAGTGCAAAGGAGAAAGTGACCCGTGGATTTCAGAGGCGGCAACGTCGTCAGATGGAACCGGAGAAGATGGGGGTGGAGAAGACGGGATGAAGATTTCCGGGACAGCTAAAGCAGAGTCGTCGAAGCATATGGGAAGTGGTCTGCGGGTCCGATGGGTTGGCTGACATTCATTTTGCGTAGAGAGCGTATTACCGTATATCTTCTTCACATAATGAGGCTTACGTCTAAGAAAACCCTTAGCCTTTGGGGTCAGCAGAAGGTTTTCTTTATTGGCCTTAGCCTGTCGATTTGCCCTTGGCGTGGAAACGGCTCCTGCATTTCGCTTTTTCAGCATGACAGGCACGGCAGAGGTGAGAGGGTTCTTGCGTCCATAGAACCGGGGATGCTCCATGGAAGCAGATGGCACAATGCAGTACAGTATCTGGACAAGGGCAAGTTCAGATAAAGATCATGGAGTGGTGGCCTATGCAAAGTGTGTGACCTTTTATGCATGGCGGCCAGGTACAGGTGTTCAAAGTGGGCGTACTCTAATGTGAGTCATTACCGTATAAATACACCATCCATTTTGTGGATTGACTGCACATAGAATACACATCGACTAAACATCGAATATACATTCTTGTGTTTGTATTTCTTTCCACTCGCAGCAATGCCTGTTAAAAAGATTTCAAAATATCTCAGCATGCGAATTAAGGAGATGTACAGGAGCGGACACCGAATTGCTGCTATCCAACGCTGATTAGCTACTTCTCACCTCGTTGTGCCATTAACCACCGTGAGCTATCATGCACAAGGAAAAAACAGAGACTGGAAAAAGGCACCAAGGGTAACAAACGCGTAAGTATATTTATAAATCTTAACAAAAAAAAAATATAGAAAACTGTACTGTACATCTACAGTACAGTTCTGTATCTACTGTAATACTGTTGTTATTTCTGTTGATTTATATTACAACATACTGTACAGTAGTTTGTCAATTTATATTTATAGAACAGCAGTATACATTTTTTGTATATTTCAATAAATCTTACAACGGTATATACTGAATAGGATGTACTGTATATTTATATTTATATTACAACAGTATATTTATTTTGTATATTTATATTTATAGTACAACAGTATACATTTTTGTATATTTCAATTAATCTTACAATGGTATATACTGAATAGGATGTACTGTATATTTATATTACAACAGTATATTTATTTTGTATATTTATATTTATAGTACAACAGTATATATATATTTTGTCTATTTATATTTATAGTACAGCAGTATACATTTTTTGTATATTTCAATTAATCTTACAACGGTATATACTGAATAGGATGTACTGTATATTTATATTTATATTACAACAGTATATTTATTTTGTATATTTATATTTATAGTACAACAGTATATATATTTTGTCTATTTATATTTATAGTACAGCAGTATACATTTTTTGTATATTTCAATTAATCTTACAACGGTATATACTGAATAGGATGTACTGTATATTTATATTTATATTACAACAGTATATTTATTTTGTATATTTATATTTATAGTACAACAGTATATATATTTTGTCTATTTATATTTATAGTACAGCAGTATACATTTTTTGTATATTTCAATTAATCTTACAACGGTACACTGCCGACACAGTTTATCCGAGTGCGGCTCATTCCGCAAGCCGGGAAATGTCCCTGCTTGCGAGCCGCACTCCCTCAGCGTGCCGCGCATCAACGATGCGCGGTCACGCATCATCGAAGCCAGCGCCCCCTGCACGCGCGTCCAGGGCTCCCCGCGGGACGGCGGCAGGGGGTTCCGGGGGACCCGGCGGACCCGGCAGCGGTAGGGAGAGCGCCCCGATCGGAGGGCGCTCTTCCACTGCTTCGGCGCGCGCCCGTCACCCTCCGGCGCGCGCCAGGATACTGCTGCGGCCAAGAACGGGCAAATGCTCGAATAAACTTGGCCGCAGCAGTATATAATGAATAGGATGTACTGTATATTTATATTTATATTACAACAGTATATTTATTTTGTATATTTATAGTACAACAGTATACAGTATATATTTTGTCTATTTATATTTAATGTACTGTATGTTACAACATTACATTTATATACATTTTATATTGCTGCATATTAATAAAACAATATAATTTCTTTACATTGTAGGGAGACAACTCTTCTGGTGGACAAAATAAGTGAGGAGAATGATGAGAGGAGTGCATTAAGGGTCAAATACACTCTGCAGGAAAAGCACAATCTGACTGTATCCAAGAGCAGCATAGAGAAGATGAGACGCAGCATTGGATGGAAATATGGACGTGTGAGGTTAGTACTGGACAGTACAGGAGGTAAAAGTGTTGTTTCGCAAACTGTACTGCACTGTGCCGCAATTTTTTTTTATTCCTTGTCATTATAGAGCGTACCCCATGATACGGGACGCAAACAAAATCAAAAGAGTGCTCCAGGCCCAGGCATGGATCGACAGCGGGGAGACTTTCCAGGATTGCATCTTCACTGATGAGTCTACTGTGTCGCTGGAGAGATTTGCACGATTTGCGTTCCACAAAAAAGGCCGCTTATCTTTGAAGCCGCGGCCAAAACACCCTGTGAAGCTGCATGTGTGGGGTGCCATCTCTAGGCGTGGACCGGGATGCATTGTCATCTTTGAAGGTAAAATGTATCAAATATAATGTCGCCTAATGCACTGTACTTGACTAGTGTTGCCTTACCGTATGCACTGTACTGTACTATTGTGCAGTTTTTTGAGCACTTTTCTTTTCTTGCTATAGGAATCATGAATAAAGCTTACTTGCAAGACAACATTGTGCCCGAGATAGTGCAATACATCACACGCGACTTCACCAATGGTCACCGCTTCTACCAGGACAACGATCCCAAGCACACTGCGTCAACGGCGCATATCCTTGAGCGCGGCATCAACTGGGTGAAGACGCCAGCGGAGTAAGTGCAGTAGACCGTGTCCCATGTTTGTTCCCCACTGTTTTTAGCTCTTAAACCAATTGTCCTTTCTTTCCAATGACAGGTCGCCAGACTTCAATCCGATCGAAATGGTCTGGCATCAGCTGAAGGACCATATCTGGAAAGTGGTGAAACCCTCCAAAAAGGACGAGTTGTTGAAAGGCATACTGAGTTTTTGGAACGATGTACTCACCGTGGAACGCTGCAATAAATATATAGACCATATTGCCACTGTGTTGCCCATTGTCATCGCGTGTAATGGGCAAGCATCAGGAAAGTAGTACTGTGCTGTAGTATTGTAAGTACAGTGTGTTACAGGTAAGTATGGCAAAGATTTTTTCTTTTCAGATAGTAAGAGTACTAGTACTGTATACAGTAGTTAGTTTTTTCTTTACAAAGAGAGCAGCACCAGCCATCAGGTTACAGTACATAGAATTTAACAGTAGTCAGAGTATACAGTACTGTAGTTCCAGTACACTAGTTTGACAGTACTACAGTAATTGCCTACTACAGTAACTGCCCCATTTTTTTTCTTTCCAGACAAAGCTGCACCAGCCACCTACAGTAGTTCTGTCATAATACAGTACAGTAACTGCACACATTTTTGGTTTTCTTGTCGTTCCAGGAAAAACGGTGGCCTAGGGAGATGGGGGCGTTGTGTCCAGTCAAATCTGCTTGTACAGTCAAATGTACAGTATATAAACAGCAGCAATGATGTACACAAAAACCTCTCCTCTCTCAATGAACTACTGTACTGCAGACAGAATGAGGAAAAGATAGACTAAAGAAAAATTAATTTTACTATACAGTATATACAGTACAGTATATTATACAGTACATTACAGTACTGTACTGTTTATACTGTAGTATTAAATAATATTCTTATAAATGTGCATTACTCATGTTTCCCCATGTTTCACAAAGGTTTTCCAAATGGTTATCCAATTTCAAGCTGCCAAAATAACTTAAAGACTGCATTACTGTATGTATTATTCCTGATTATTTTTAAAATAAAATAAATATTTATTCACTTTCCTGCGAATCATAATCATTTACAGCCACCCCTACAGTGCACCAATGAATTATTTTATTTATTTATTTATAAAATATTTTACCAGGATTTATACCAGGATTTATATATTTTTTTATTTTAAAGATATTAAAGAATGTACTGTATTGTATTAAAAACATGTGACTGTAAACCATAGTGACTGACAAATATTTTCACACCCTGATGAAATACTGTCTCAGTGTACTCTCAATTCTCACAGTGCTTTGCACATCAGATTTACATTTCAAATTCGACAGGGTTTTTTCCAAAGCATTACCGTTCAAACAACAGGCCTCTAAGGGTTGGGGGAGGGGGATGGTGTGATTAGACGCAGGCGTACTGTGTTTGTTGCTCGGCTATGGGCGGATTAAGAACACAATGGCAATATGCTTGGCTAGGGAGGTATTAAAAACTCTGGAGGTGTGTGGCTGAAATAGTTAACAGCAGTGTCATTTCAAAAGGCAGTTCATCATAATAATTTGATGAATAAACCCCCAAAGACAACCCCAAAATATAGTACATAAAAAGCAAGTCACTTTAACTCCCTGTGCCCCATGCACCAAAAATGTTTTGTGGCAGAAGAATTTAATAAAGGCTGCAGAATGTATTATTCTGTGTTGATGTTTTGAATTGCTGTGCACTTTAAATGTTTCAATATTGTAAATAAATGTTTTTGTACTGACTCCACCAATAAAAGACCATGTTGAATTGCCTCACATTGTTTCCATTTGCTCCTTTGCCAGTGTAACAAATGTACTGTAGAGGCTTGCTGCACTGTTTTTTACTGGCTGGTCACGCAATTGGCGTAGGAACTACGGCAATTGGCGTGGGAACTAGATCAATTGTCGTGGGAACTTCTGTTCTAGGGCACCTAGAAATAAAATTTATTTGGCCCCTAGATGTTAGGAACCCCCTCACTTGACCCAACAGGGTCCCAGCTGTAATGGCGACGAGAAAGGGTCACGCCGGTGAGGAAGGTCCTACCATTGAGCGCAATGGCGGAGAAAGCTTTGAACCGGCTAAGTCAGAATGAGCAGAAACCTGGAACCCACAACTCGGTTTGAGCTAGAGGGCTCAGATTCGGTCACCATGTAGTCCTAGTTGTGGCAGGATTGCATGGCAAATTGCGACCCTCTCGTGGCAACAGAACGGAGTCAGGGTGATGTTAAAGTTCAGGTTTCTGTCTTGGTTTGGGGTGGGAAGGGAGCGATCCAATCAGGAACACATCATGTGAATAAAAAACATAAAAAACAATAATTGTGCAGTATATTGGTACAGTGTGGACTAGATGCAAGTCTTGGCTCTTTGGGATTTCCTACTTACAACAGAGGTTATAATATAGCGCTTTGGTCTGACTCAGTCAGGAGATGTATAGATGGATAATATTCCTTTTGGGTGTGTATTGGCCCAGATCGGTTCTCATGTAGAGGGACTGTTCCAGCAGTGATTGTGCTCAAATCCCAATGTGGTATATGCAATAAAAATCAGAACAGCCCAATGGTATAGGTTGCAAAACAATGGATTTATGTAATAAAGGGATAGGAGATGTACTCACAATAGGTACAAACAAATTGTACATGTAAAGGTTTCTTTTAACGATCTGATGCTCGTTTTCGCGGCGGTGTTTCTCCCGATCCTCCTCTATTACCAGCCTTGCCGCCGGCGGTGGCGTCTGACGTCACTTCCGTCTTGCGGGTGACCGCATCCGGTGGTGATGGATGGCGACGCGCTGGGAGAGAGTCTGCGGGAGAGTTCAAGCGTCCGGCGGGTTTCTGCCATTGACTGTCATGGCAGAAAAAAAGCCACTTTGGTAATGTGCTTTTAAACTGTCTTTTTGTATCTCCGGTTCCGGGGGTCTTGGAAGGCTGATATTTTGCCACTATGGCAAGGGTCCTAATGCATGAGGACCAGGTAAATTTCAACCCGCTCAGACCCACAGAACGGGTTATTTTACATTATATTCACGCAATTGGCGTGGGAACTACTTAGGGCCGCGGTCAAGTTCATGGGCAATTGGCGTGGGAACTTCTGTTCTAGGGCACCTAGGAATAAAATTCTTTTTGCACATAAATGTTAGGCACTGTATACCACTGTACAGTATACTGTGGAAGACAAATAATGAAACGATACTGAATATGTAGAATAAATGCATAGTTTTATTAATCAGGGTTTATTACACAGTATACTGTACGGCCGGAAAACATCAGCATACAGTACAATATTATCCATCGAAATCCCCCCATTAGCCGTTTTCTTTTCTGAGAAAAAACAAAAAGAAAAGTTTTAATGTACAGTACAGTACAGTAATGGTCAGCCCCCTAAAGAAGTACCCAGCCAGCCCCACCAAAATAATACGGCAACAAGACAGTACTCACCATTGAATTTCCCATTCAGCTTGCGCCGGCGCCGGTCCACTGCCAGTCCAGCTTTCTTCATCATCCACGTCGATAGTTGGCAGCGGGACTAGTCCATCTGTAGTCAGCAGGTGAGGCTGGAAATCGCTTAGGTACATGCAATCTTCATCAAAACTGCATGCCAAATCCAGCTCAGGCTCAGGCTCAGGGTTGTCACTGACAGTGGGACCGTCATTGGAAGCCGGTGCTGGTGCTGGTGCTGGTGCATTGCTTGGCAGCGACTGTAGCTTCTTAGTTGGTTTTAATACGACCCTTTGCCTTTTGCCGCCTCCATGATCATAGATACGGGAAAAACCCGGTGATACACACCAATACCCTCCAACAAATTGGGGCTCAATACGGTGAAAACAGGGGTCACTACATAACCTTTTCCTTACTGCACGCTTCCACGTATGAAGAGTTGGTGAAAATTTGTAAAAGTCATATTTTTCGATAAAATACTGATAAATTTGAGCAACTGTTGCCATCTTATCCTCTGTTGCATTAATCGCGGCCCATATCAAATACGCGTAACTTCTGTCAGGTTTTTGGAAAGCAGGCTGCACTTGAACACTCATGGTGGGTCTCTGGAGAATAGTGTAACACAAACTGAAACTGGTCTTTGTCTTTCTTTAATATGAAAAGCCTAAATTGATACATTTTGGCAACTCTTCCTTCAGTCTCAAGGCCAAGGCCAAGTTACAATGGCACACTGTGGTACAGTATCTTTTTTAAACAAAACACCTGCAAGCCGACACATTACTGATTCGGCGCATTACAAGTCATGAATTTATGCCATCTGGCGGACAAGCGAAGCATTGCAGCCTAGTAAATCCTGAACCATTATCAATTAACACATCAACCACGCGTCAGCCGGGCATGCGCCTGGCTGGGAAGGCAAAAGGAGCCCGGCATGCTCCAGGTGAACAGCGTGGCATTCCAGGAACATGCCAGGTAAAAGCCGGTGATTAGTAAGAATAAAAGCTGCCACAGCAGTATGTGACTCTTTTACGTAGTCACATCTGTTCAAAATGACTACACCCCCCCCTTATCAGCCTGTTTGATGACTATGTCTGTGTCGTCAGTTAAGTTTTTGAGAGCTTCTCTCTCACTTTTACTTAAACTGTGATGATATTTTTGCGCTTTGTTTGATAATTCCTCAAAATCCATTAAAATCAATTGTGCAAATACATCCAAATTTTTCCCTTTGCGTGTTTGGGATAGAATGTTGAAGGCAATTTCAAACCTGAATGTTTTAAATAAAGCTGCGTGTCATTATTTTCTACATCATTTTTTTCTTTATTAATGGATAGATTATCCTGTGTTTTGATTTCTACTTCTTTACTTTGGAAAAATCTTTTTATAGTTAATTTTCTTAAAAAAATTTGTGCGTCAATAAAAAGGCCAAAATTGTTCGGGCCCACAGTAGGGGCAAACTTTAGGCCTTTTGTAATAAGACTTTCCTCGGACTTAGTGAGGGTTTTATTACTTAGATTAAAAATGCTATTATATATTTCATCATCCTTTTGCCATATCTTTGATTTCTTTCTCCCTCTCTTTCTTCTGATCTTCCTCTTCTTGGTTTTGGGTCTTTCTCCATCAGTGGGTGAAACCGATTTGAGGAAGACCCCTCCCCTAAAAAATCTCTCTCTTCTCTCCTTGGTGTCCTTTCTGAAAATAAATTCTCTTTTCTTGCCTCTCTTTTTTTCTGCTCTTTTGGCCCTATCTGAATCTCTTGTGCCATCTTCACTATATGTTCTTTTAGGTTGGTTATCCATATATTTCCCTATTTTATCAGAGGATTTGGCTGGCATTTTCCCTTGTTTTACAGGTGATTTCTTTTCTCTCTCAGTTGTTTCCCAATTCCCTCTTTCTTGATTAGGTTTTTCAAAATTTTTCTGTTTCTCTTTCTCTCTCTCTTTTCCTTTTTCTTTCTCTTTTTCTTTCTCACTATTTTCATTGGGATCTTTAGATGGATCTCTATTTTGGTACCTCTTTTGGGAAAAGTTGTTTTGAAAATGTACCCTTTTAATGGTTAAGAAATATAAAAGAGATAAGGAGGATTATGTAAATGGACCACCTTTCTAGGTGGTCCATTTACATAATCCTCCTTATCTCTTTTATATTTCTTAACCTTGTTGAGGATAAGATCTTTTTCTATTTTATCTCATTTTGATTGTAATTTTTTGTATTTTTCCTTAAATGAAGCTGTTTCAGCTAGTGTACCAATTTTTTCTTGAATTTTCTCTACTTCAGCATCAATTTCAACCAAAAGTTTTTTTTTGCTGTTTAACTATAAGATCCATTAGATTGTGGGAACTTTTTCCTAGGATGTGGTACCATTCTTCTAGGAAAGATTCATCCTCTAAATCAAAGGACGGATCTTTATAACCTTAACCCTCTCGGGATTCTGCCATTAAGAAGATATTGTTCTGTAAAGGTCAGATCCCAGAATTTCTTAGTGTCTCTAACCAACAGTTTTTCCAATTTCTCAAATTCTGTATCCAGAATATTTTCTTCCCCTATAATGGGGGTATCATCTAAATTTAGGATAGTGTTGAAGTCAGCAGTCCTCAACAGTCTCCTAGAGAAAATATTGGCAAAACTGTTTTTAAGTTGGATGGCTGTCTAATTTGATTACTTAAAATGTGAGTTGTCATTTTGGATGAATTTTCACCTTTTTCACTGTTTAAACATTTTTGCACTATGATATGTTTTTCTATTCTATGACTTCGAGACGAACTCCCCTGACGCTTTGAAAATTATCCACGAGAAGACAAGTGAAACAGTCTTTTTTCAAGGGTTGTAGTTTATTTTGAGGTTTTTCACTCTATATATGCACTTTAAATAGGCACGTGCACCATCACTGATTTTTTGCACTGTCACTGATTGTATTAATCACACTATCACTGTCACAATAGTGGTCATTATTATTATATTTTAGGTTTGTTTTGAGCGCTATTGTTATTGTTTTCCTCACACTTTGTTTGTTTCTAAACAATTAGCAGCTCTAATCCTACTAACATGGAGGAAGCAGATATAGAAAACAGTTTTGCCAATATTTTCTCTAGGAGACTGTTGAGGACTGCTGACTTAAACACTATCCTAAATTTAGATGATACCCCCATTATAGGGGAAGAAAATATTCTGGATACAGAATTTGAGAAATTGGAAAAACTGTTGGTTAGAGACACTAAGAAATTCTGGGATCTGACCTTTACAGAACAATATCTTCTTAATGGCAGAATCCCGAGAGGGTTAAGGTTATATAAAGATCCGCCCTTTGATTTAGAGGATGAATCTTTCCTAGAAGAATGGTACCACATCCTAGAAAAAAGTTCCCACAATCTAATGGATCTTATAGTAAAACAGCAAAAAAAACATTTGGTTGAAATTAATGCTGAAGTAGAGAAAATTCAAGAAAAAATTGGTACACTAGCTGAAACAGCTTCATTTAAGGAAAAAGACAAAAAATTACAATCAAAATTAGATAAAATAGAAAAAGATCTTATCCTCAACAAAGTTAAGAAATATAAAAGAGATAAGGAGGATTATGTAAATGGACCACCTAGAAAAACCATTAAAAGGGTACATTTTCAAAACAACTTTTCCCAAAAGAGGTACCAAAATAGAGATCAATCTAAAGATCCCAATGAAAATAGTGAGAAAGAAAAAGAGAAAGGAAAAGAGAGAGAGAAAGAGAAACAGAAAAATTTAGAAAAACCTAATCAAGAAAAAGGGAATTGGAAAACAACTGAGAGAGAAAAGAAATCTCCTGTAAAACAGGGGAAAATGCCAGCCAAATCCTCTGATAAAATAGGGAAATATCGGATTAACCAACCTAAAAGAACATATAGTGAAGATGGCACAAGAGATTCAGATAGGGCCAATAGAGCAGAAAAAAGAGAGTCAAGAAAAGAGAATTTATTTTCAGAAAGGACACCAAGGAGAGAAGAGAGAGATTTTTTAGGGGAGGGGTCTTCCTCAAATCGGTTTCACCCAATGATGGAGAAAGACCCAAAACCAAGAAGAGGAAGATCAGAAGAAAGAGAGGGAGAAAGAAATCAAAGATATGGCAAAAGGATGATGAAATAAATAATAGCATTTTTAATCTTAGTAATAAAACCCTCACTAAGTCCGAGAAAAGTCTTATTACAAAAGGCATAAAGTTTGCCCCTACTATGGGCCCGAACAATTTTGGCCTTTTTATTGACGCACAAAAATTTTTAAGAAAATTAACTATAAAAAGATTTTTCCAAAGTAAAGAAGTAGAAATCAAAACACAGGATAATCTATCCATTAATAAAGAAAAAAATGATGTAGAAAATAATGACACACAGCTTTATTTAAAACATTCAGGTTTGAAATTGCCTTCAACATTCTATCCCAAACACGCAAAAGGGAAAAATTTGGATGTATTTGCACAATTGATTTTAAAGGATTTTGAGGAATTATCAAACAAAGAGCAAAAATATCATCACAATTTAAGTAAAAGTGAGAGAGAAGCTCTCAAAAACTTAACTGACGACACAGACATCAAACAGGCTGATAAGGAGGGGGTGTAGTCATTTTGAACAGATGTGACTACGTAAAAGAGTCACATAGGATTTTAGAAGATGATATGAAATACTGCTGCGGCAGCTTTTATTCTTACTAATCACCGGCTTTTACCTGGCATGTTCCTGGAATGCCACGCTGTTCACCTGGAGCATGCCGGGCTCCTTTTGCCTTCCCAGCCAGGCGCATGCCCGGCTGACGCGTGGTTGATGTGTTAATTGATAATGGTTCAGGAGTTACTAGGCTGCAATGCTTCGCGTGTCTGCCAGATGGCATAAATTCATGACTTGTAATGCGCCGAATCAGTAATGTGTCGGCTTGCAGGTGTTTCGTTTAAAAAAGATACTGTACCACAGTGTGCCATTGTAACTTGGCCTTGGCCTTGAGACTGAAGGAAGAGTTGCCAAAATGTATCAATTTAGGCTTTTCATATTAAAGAAAGACAAAGACCAGTTTCAGTTTGTGTTACACTATTCTCCAGAGACCCACCATGAGTGTTCAAGTGCAGCCTGCTTTCCAAAAACCTGACAGAAGTTACGCGTATTTGATATGGGCCGCGATTAATGCAACAGAGGATAAGATGGCAACAGTTGCTCAAATTTATCAGTATTTTATCGAAAAATATGACTTTTACAAATTTTCGTCAACTTCTCATACGTGGAAGCGTGCAGTAAGGAAAAGGTTATGTAGTGACCCCTGTTTTCACCGTATTGAGCCCCAATTTGTTGGAGGGTATTGGTGTGTATCACCGGGTTTTTCCCGTATCTATGATCATGGAGGCGGCAAAAGGCAAAGGGTCGTGTTAAAACCAACTAAGAAGCGACAGTCGCTGCCAAGCAATGCACCAGCACCAGCACCAGCACCGGCTTCCAATGATGGTCCTACTGTCAGTGACAACCCTGAGCCTGAGCATGAGGCTGAGCTGGATTTGGCGTGCAGTTTTGATGAAGCTTGCATGTACCTAAGCGATTTCCAGCCTCACCTGCTGACTACAGATGGACTAGTCCCGCTGCCAACTATCGACGTGGATGATGAAGAAAGCTGGACTGGCAGAGGACCGGCGCCGGCGCAAGCTGAATGGGAAATTCAATGGTGAGTACTGTCTTGTTGCCGTATTATTTTGGTGGGGCTGGCTGGGTACTTCTTTAGGGGGCTGACCATTACTGTACTGTACATTAAAACTTTTCTTTTTGTTTTTTCTCAGAAAAGAAAATGGCTAATGGGGGGATTTCGATGGATAATATTGTACTGTATGCTGATGTTTTCCGGCCGTACAGTATACTGGGTAATAAACCCTGATTAAATAAAACTATGCATTTATTCTACATATTCAGTATCGTTTCATTATTTGTCTTCCACAGTAAACTGTACAGTGGTATACAGTGCCTAACATCTATGGGCAAAAAGAATTTTATTCCTAGGTGCCCTAGAACAGAAGTTCCCACGCCAATTGCCCGTGAACTTGACCGCGGCCCTAAGTAGTTCCCACGCCAATTGCGCGAATATAATGTAAAATAACCCGTTCTGTGGGTCTGAGCGGGTTGAAATTTACCTGGTCCTCATGCGGGAGGACCCTTGCCATAGTGGCAAAATATCAGCCTTCCAAGACCCCCGGAACCGGAGATACAAAAAGACAGTTTAAAAGCACATTACCAAAGTGGCTTTTTTTCTGCCATGCAAGTCAATGGCAGAAACCTGAACTTTAACATCACTCTGACTCCGTTCTGTTGCCACGAGAGGGTCTCAATTGGGCATGCAATCCTGCCGCAACTAGGACTACATGGTGACCGAATCTGAGCCCTCTAGCTCGAACCGAACCGGAGTTGTGAGTTACAGGTTTCTGCTCATTCTGACTTAGCCGGTTCAAAGTTTTCTCCGCCATTGCGCTCAATGGTAGAACCCTCCTCGCCAGCGTGACCCTTTCTCGTCGCCATTACTGCTGGGACCCTGTTGGGGTCAAGTGAGGGGGTTCCTAACATCTAGGGGCCAAATAAAATTTATTTCTAGGTGCCCTAGAACAGAAGTTCCCACGCCAATTGACCTAGTTCCCACGCCAATTGCCGTAGTTCCTAAGCCAATTGCGCGACCAGCCAGTAAAAAACAGTGCAGCAAGCATCTATAGTACATTTGTTACACTGGCAAAGGAGCAAATGGAAACAATGTGAGGCAATTCAACATGGTCTTTTATTGGTGGAGTCAGTCCAAAAACATTTATTTACAATATTGAAACATTTAAAGTGCACAGCAATTCAAAACATCAACACACTATAATACATTCTGCAGCCTTTATTAAATTCTTCTGCCACAAAACATTTTTGGTGCATGGGGCACAGGGAGTTAAAGTGACTTGCTTTTTATGTACTATATTTGGGGGTTGTCTTTGGGGGTTTATTCATCAAATTATTATGATGAACTGCCTTTTGAAATGACACTGCTGTTAACTATTTCAGCCACACACCTCCAGAGTTTTTAATCTCTCCCTAGCCAAGCGTCAATCGGCTGAGTCACCCTAACTAGCCTACAGTACCATCCCCCTCTCTCCACTGGGTCGTTGATCTGCTGCATATTGCCATTGTGTTCTTAATCCGCCCATAGCCGAGCTACAAACACTCAGCACGCCTGCTTCTAATCACACCATCCCCCTCCCCCAAGCCTTAGAGGCCTGTTGTTAGAACGGTAATGCTTTGAAAAGTCCCCTCTCGAATTTGAAATGTAAATCTGATGTGCAAAGCACTGTGAGAATTGAGAGTACACTGATACAGTATTTCATCAGGGTGTGAAAATATTTGTCAGTCACTATGGTTTACAGTCACATGTTTTTAATACAATACAGTACATTCTTTAATATCTTTAAAATAAAAATATATAAATCCTGTATATACTGTAAGTACATACTGTATAATGTAAAATAACCCGTTCTGTGGGTCTGAGCGGGTTGAAATTTACCTGTTCCCCATGCGGGAGGACCCTTGCCATAGTGGCAAAATATCAGCATTCCAAGACCCCCGGAACCGGAGATACAAAAAGACAGTTTAAAAGCACATTACCAAAGTGGCTTTTTTTCTGCCATGCAAGTCCATGGCAGAAACCCGAACTTTGTGAACTTAAAGTGATTTGTTACCGGCGCTAACCACACCCAATCTGTGATAAAATAGTGCACAAAATTAAAATATAAAATGTGTCAAGGTGATCACTGATCAAATTCTCAACCTTCCAGGAATGTGTACAGATTCCTTTCAATAGTAGCTTGTCCGGGATGGGAAGGGAGCGAAGATAGCAGGGATACACCATGAAAAATAAAAAATAAATGCATACAATAGTGTAATAAGTTCTTTTCAATCTGGATAAAACATGTATGTCTTGGCTCTATAGCAATGCCTACTTACAGCAGGTCAAAAGGTAAAAAGCATTGATCTACACAGCAGGTAGAAAGGTGTCAGGATCTTCAGGAACAACAGCCCAGGTTTACAGCATAAGAAATCAGCACCTCAGCTCAGACGTCAGTAGATGTGAGTGGATCAGAGACATGCAAAAGAAAGGCAGACCATAGTGTCGATCGTGCATAAAATTTATATAAACAAACAACAAATTTTAGGAATTGTACTCACATTGTGTACATAATCATAGTTCACATAAGGCTTTACTTGAGGCAAATGGAGTGCTGGTTCAGTGTGGAGCAGCTCACCGGGGATCTTCTCCTTAGACTCACAACAGACCGGGTGGGAGATGGCGT
The DNA here is from genome assembly GCF_040206685.1 of Ascaphus truei. Classification (NCBI taxonomy): domain Eukaryota; kingdom Metazoa; phylum Chordata; class Amphibia; order Anura; family Ascaphidae; genus Ascaphus; species Ascaphus truei. The sequence continues at coordinate 226,636,046 of NC_134487.1, forward strand.
CTGACGTCACATCCGCTGTTGGGGTGACGGCATCCGGTCTTGGAGGCAAACGGTGGGGGAACTCAGCAACTCTGAAGCCTTCAGTAGAAAGAGCAGCTGCAGCAATGAAAGTGGCTCTACGCGTTTCGTCGTACTAGACAACTTCCTCAGGAGCAATGAATAATTCTCAAATGAGTTGTGGGTTTATATATACTAAACAATTGAACAAATAAGCAATTAACCAATTTAATATAACAATTATATAATTGAAAATTTAAAAGATACACTGGTTCTCCAATAAATAGGTACATAACTCAGTGTTCAAAAACGGCGCAGTGTTAATACAAATAGGCATTTAAAACAACATCTAAGTAAATGAAATATCTAAGTAAATAAAATTCAGGATCTAATCATGATGATATTCTAGGTATTTATAGGGAGCCATAACTAATTGGTTCTTATGTACTCACAGAGCAAAAACGAGGGAGAGAGAGGGGAGAAGAATATAAGAGTGAATTAGTAACATATTAGTAACATATTAAGATTGATTAAAATATACACTTATATGTATCAAAAGTAATAAAAAGTAATAAAAATATAAATATACATAAAATATATATAAATATAAAAAAACCTTTGTTCATTTAGTAAGTGACCCAATATTGATAATAAAAGGCACCTGACATATAGCTAATGTCAGTGGGAGAGGTCGCAGAAAGGATATACAGAGATAAGGGGCCCGAGCAGACCGTGCATTAGATAAGAAATGGGATAATCTCAAATTCTGCATTAAGCCCATTTGGCATTAATGTTTTTAATTTGTGTATCCAATACATCTCACGTCTGCTCAGATCTACATCTCTGCTGCGACCCCTCCAGTGTTGTCGCACATGCTCAATGGCAGTGAATTTTAGTCCTTTAGTATTGGAATTGTGGTACTTAGCAAAATGTTTGGACACACTATGCGTTAGTATGCTTCTCCTAATATTGCTGAGGTGTTCTACAATACGTGTTCTGATGGCTCTTTTAGTTTTTCCCACGTATTGTAGTCCACAGGGGCATTCTAATACTGCACCGACACACTTTATTCGAGCAAATACCCGGTATGTACCTGGCAGATACCTGGAATGCGCCACTCCTAACCTCTGACAAGCCCCGTTGCATTTGCCTTCCCAGCCTGGGCTCATGCCTGGCTGATGGGCGGCTGATCTGTTAAATGATAATGATTAGGATTTAATAGGCTGCAATGCTTCGCGTGTCTACCAGATGGCATAAATTCATGAATTGTAATGCAGTTTATATATATATACTGTGCAGTATTGCAGCCAGTGGGAATAAAATGCTTCAATCCCTGCTTGGAAAATAACTCAATGTACTCGGGCAGAAAACAGTCACAAACCTCAATACACCCGGGTATACCCGAATTCGTGGGACTAGCCAAGCTCGAATAAAGTGTGTCGCCAGTGTAGGTATATGACATAGTCACTATAACAATTCATATATTGCTTTATTTTAAAGTGTTCTTTGGTTACATTACACATAAAGTTCTTTTTGTCTGTCTGTTTATGTTCACATGCCTTGCACATTTCTGTAAATAAAAGGTGTCTTCAAACAGAAAAAAGTTTTTTTCCAAAATAAAAGCTATAGTTTCCAGAATAAAGTCTGTCTGAGATATATGCAATTCTGGATCTTTTTCTAGGAAGTATTTTACAGCTTCACAGCCCAAAGAGTGTCTAATGGATGTGTATAACGAAGACACATCTATAGTGGCTAGGATGTAGTCCTCTTTCCAAACTATTTTGTCTAATATCTGTAATATTTCTGTTGTGTCTTTTAAATAAGATTTAAGATGTTTGACATAATCTTGCAAAAATGAGTCTATGTAGGCAGATAGATTTGAGGTGAGGGAGTTTATTCCGGAGATGATTGGTCTTCCCGGGGGATTTATCCAGACAACACTGGAGGGGTCGCAGCAGAGATGTAGATCTGAGCAGACGTGAGATGTATTGGATACACAAATTAAAAACATTAATGCCAAATGGGCTTAATGCAGAATTTGAGATTATCCCATTTCTTATCTAATGCACGGTCTGCTCGGGCCCCTTATCTCTGTATATCCTTTCTGCGACCTCTCCCACTGACATTAGCTATATGTCAGGTGCCTTTTATTATCAATATTGGGTCACTTACTAAATGAACAAAGGTTTTTTTATATTTATATATATTTTATGTATATTTATATTTTTATTACTTTTTATTACTTTTGATACATATAAGTGTATATTTTAATCAATCTTAATATGTTACTAATATGTTACTAATTCACTCTTATATTCTTCTCCCCTCTCTCTCCCTCGTTTTTGCTCTGTGAGTACATAAGAACCAATTAGTTATGGCTCCCTATAAATACCTAGAATATCATCATGATTAGATCCTGAATTTTATTTACTTAGATATTTCATTTACTTAGATGTTGTTTTAAATGCCTATTTGTATTAACACTGCGCCGTTTTTGAACACTGAGTTATGTACCTATTTATTGGAGAACCAGTGTATCTTTTAAATTTTCAATTATATAATTGTTATATTAAATTGGTTAATTGCTTATTTGTTCAATTGTTTAGTATATATAAACCCACAACTCATTTGAGAATTATTCATTGCTCCTGAGGAAGTTGTCTAGTACGACGAAACGCGTAGAGCCACTTTCATTGCTGCAGCTGCTCTTTCTACTGAAGGCTTCAGAGTTGCTGAGTTCCCCCACCGTTTGCCTCCAAGACCGGATGCCGTCACCCCAACAGCGGATGTGACGTCAGACGCCATCTCCCACCCGGTCTGTTGTGAGTCTAAGGAGAAGATCCCCGGTGAGCTGCTCCACACTGAACCAGCACTCCATTTGCCTCAAGTAAAGCCTTATGTGAACTATGATTATGTACACAATGTGAGTACAATTCCTAAAATTTGTTGTTTGTTTATATAAATTTTATGCACGATCGACACTATGGTCTGCCTTTCTTTTGCATGTCTCTGATCCACTCACATCTACTGACGTCTGAGCTGAGGTGCTGATTTCTTATGCTGTAAACCTGGGCTGTTGTTCCTGAAGATCCTGACACCTTTCTACCTGCTGTGTAGATCAATGCTTTTTACCTTTTGACCTGCTGTAAGTAGGCATTGCTATAGAGCCAAGACATACATGTTTTATCCAGATTGAAAAGAACTTATTACACTATTGTATGCATTTATTTTTTATTTTTCATGGTCTATCCCTGCTATCTTCGCTCCCTTCCCATCCCGGACAAGAAACCCGAACTTTAACATCACCCTGACTCCGTTCTGTTGCCACGAGAGGGTCGCAATTTGCCATGCAATCCTGCCGCAACTAGGACTACTACATGGTGACCGAATCTGAGTCCTCTAGCTCGAACCGAACCGGAGTTGTGGGTTCCAGGTTTCTGCTCATTCTGACTTAGCCGGTTCAAAGCTTTCTCCGCCATTGCGCTCAATGATAGGACCCTCCTCGCCGGCGTGACCCTTTCTCGTCGCCATTACTGCTGGGATCCTGTTGGGGTCAAGTGAGGGGGTTCCTAACATCTAAGGGCCAAATACATTTTATTTCTAGGTGCCCTAGAACAGAAGTTCCTACGCCAATTGCGCGACCAGCCAGTAAAAAACAGTGCAGCAAGCCTCTACAGTACATTTGTTACACTGGCAAAGGAGCAAATGGAAACAATGTGAGGCAATTCAACATGGTCTTTTATTGGTGGAGTCAGTACAAAAACATTTATTTACAATATTGAAACATTTAAAGTGCACAGCAATTCAAAACATCAACACACAATAATACATTCTGCAGCCTTTTTAAATTCTTCTGCCACAAAACATTTTTGGTGCATGGGGCACAGGGAGTTAAAGTGACTTGCTTTTTATGTACTATATTTGGGGGTTGTCTTTGGGGGTTTATTCATCAAATTATTATGATGAACTGCCTTTTGAAATGACACTGCTGTTACTATTTCAGCCACACACCTCCAGAGTTTTTAATCCCTCCCTAGCCAAGCATATTGCCATTGTGTTCTTAATCCGCCCATATCTGAGCTACAAACACAGTACGCCTGCGTCTAATCACACCATCCCCCTCCCCCAACCCTTAGAGGCCTGTTGTTTGAACGGTTATGCTTTGGAAAAACCCCTGTCGAATTTGAAATGTAAATCTGATGTGCAAAGCACTGTGAGAATTGAGAGTACACTGAGACAGTATTTCATCAGGGTGTGAAAATATTTGTCAGTCACTATGGTTTACAGTCACATGTTTTTAATACAATACAGTACATTCTTTAATATCTTTAAAATAAAAAATATATAAATCCTGGTATAAATCCTGGTAAAATATTTTATAAATAAATAAATAAAATAATTCATTGGTGCACTGTAGGGGTGGCTGTAAATGATTATGATTCGCAGGAAAGTGAATAAATATTTATTTTATTTTAAAAATAATCAGGAATAATACATACAGTAATGCAGTCTTTAAGTTATTTTGGCAGCTTGAAATTGGATAACCATTTGGAAAACCTTTGTGAAACATGGGGAAACATGAGTAATGCACATTTATAAGAATATTATTTAATACTACAGTATAAACAGTACAGTACTGTAATGTACTGTATAATATACTGTACTGTATATACTGTATAGTAAAATTAATTTTTCTTTAGTCTTTATCTTTTCCTCATTCTGTCTGCAGTACAGTAGTTCATTGAGAGAGGAGAGGTTTTTGTGTACATCATTGCTGCTGTTTATATACTGTACATTTGACTGTACAAGCAGATTTGACTGGACACAACGCCCCCATCTCCCTAGGCCACCGTTTTTCCTGGAACGACAAGAAAACCAAAAATGTGTGCAGTTACTGTACTGTATTATGACAGAACTACTGTAGGTGGCTGGTGCAGCTTTGTCTGGAAAGAAAAAAAATGGGGCAGTTACTGTAGTAGGCAATTACTGTAGTACTGTCAAACTAGTGTACTGGAACTACAGTACTGTATACTCTGACTACTGTTAAATTCTATGTACTGTAACCTGATGGCTGGTGCTGCTCTCTCTGTAAAGAAAAAACTAACTACTGTATACAGTACTAGTACTCTTACTATCTGGAAAGAAAAAATCTTTGCCATACTTACCTGTAACATACTGTACTTACAATACTACAGCACAGTACTACTTTCCTGATGCTTGCCCATTACGCGCGATGACAATGGGCAACACAGTGGCAATATGGTCTATATATTTATTGCAGCGTTCCACGGTGAGTACATCGTTCCAGAAACTCAGTATGCCTTTCAACAACTCGTCCTTTTTGGAGGGTTTCACCACTTTCCGGATATGGTCCTTCAGCTGATGCCAGACCATTTCGATCGGATTGAAGTCTGGGACCTGTCATTGGAAAGAAAGGACAATTGGTTTAAGAGCTAAAAACAGGGGGGAACAAAAATGGGACACGGTCTACTGCACTTACTCCGCTGGCGTCTTCACCCAGTTGATGCCACGCTCAAGGATATGCGCCGTTGACGCAGTGTGCTTGGGATCATTGTCCTGGTAGAAGCGGTGACCATTGGTGAAGTCGCGTGTGATGTATTGCACTATCTCGGGCACAATGTTGTCTTGGAAGTAAGCTTTATTCATGATTCCTATAGCAAGAAAAGAAAAGTGCTCAAAAAACTGCACAATAGTACAGTACATTGCATACGGTAAGGCAACACTAGTCAAGTACAGTGCATTAGGCGACATTATATTTGATACATTTTACCTTCAAAGATGACAATGCATCCCGGTCCACGTCTAGAGATGGCACCCCACACATGCAGCTTCACAGGGTGTTTTGGCCGCGGCTTCAAAGATAAGCGGCCTTTTTTGTGGAACGCAAATCGTGCAAATCTCTCCAGCGACACAGTAGACTCATCAGTGAAGATGCAATCCTGGAAAGTCTCCCCGCTGTCGATCCATGCCTGGGTCTGGAGCACTCTTTTGATTTTGTTTGCGTCCCGTATCATGGGGTACGCTCTGTAATGACAAGGAATAAAAAAAAATTTGCGGCACAGTGCAGTACAGTTTGCGAAACAACACTTTTACCTCCTGTACTGTCCAGTACTAACCTCACACATCCATATTTCCATCCAATGCTGCGTCTCATCTTCTTTATGCTGCTCTCGGATACAGTCAGATTGTGCTTTTCCTGCAGAGTATATTTGACCCTTAATGCACTCCTCTCATCATTCTCCTCACTTATTTTGTCCACCAGAAGAGTTGTCTCCCTACAATGTAAAGAAATTATATTGTTTTATTAATATGCAGCAATATAAAATGTATATAAATGTAATGTTGTAATATACAGTACATTAAATATAAATAGACAAAATATATACTGTATACTGTTGTACTATAAATATAAATATACAAAATAAATATACTGTTGTAATGTAAATATAAATATACAGTACATCCTATTCAGTATATACCGTTGTAAGATTAATTGAAATATACAAAAAATGTATACTGCTGTACTATAAATATAAATAGACAAAATATATATACTGTTGTACTATAAATATAAATATACAAAATAAATATACTGTTGTAATATAAATATAAATATACAGTACATCCTATTCAGTATATACCGTTGTAAGATTAATTGAAATATACAAAAAATGTATACTGCTGTACTATAAATATAAATAGACAAAATATATATATACTGTTGTACTATAAATATAAATATACAAAATAAATATACTGTTGTAATATAAATATACAGTACATCCTATTCAGTATATACCGTTGTAAGATTACACTGGCGACACACTTTATTCGAGCTCGGCTAGTCCCACGAATTCGGGTATACCCGGGTGTATTGAGGTTTGTGACTGTTTTCTGCCCGAGTGCATTGAGGTATTTTCCAGGCAGGGATTGAAGCATTTTATTCCTGCTGGCTGCAATACTGCACAGTATATATATATATATATACTGCATTACAATTCATGAATTTATGCCATCTGGTAGACACGCGAAGCATTGCAGCCTATTAAATCCTAATCATTATCATTTAACAGATCAGCCGCCTGTCAGCCAGGCATGAACCCAGGCTGGGAAGGCAAACGCAACGGGGCTTGTCAGAGGTGAGGAGCGGCGCATTCCAGGTATCTGCCAGGTACATATTGGGTATTTGCTCGAATAAAGTGTGTCGGTGCAGTAATTGAAATATACAAAAAATGTATACTGCTGTACTATAAATATAAATAGACAAACTACTGTACAGTATGTTGTAATATAAATCAACAGAAATAACAACAGTATTACAGTAGATACAGAACTGTACTGTAGATGTACAGTACAGTTTTCTATATTTTTTTTTGTTAAGTTTTATAAATATACTTACGCGTTTGTTACTCTTGGTGCCTTTTTCCAGTCTCTGTTTTTTCCTTGTGCATGATAGCTCACGGTGGTTAATGGCACAACGAGGTCAGAAGTAGCTAACCAGCGTTGGATAGCAGCAATTCGGTGTCTGCTCCTGTACATCTTCTTAATTCGCATGCTGAGATCCTTTGAAATCTTTTTAACAGGCATTGCTGCGAGTGGAAAGAAATACAAACACAAGAATGTATATTCGATGTTTAGTCGATGTGTATTCTATGTGCAGTCAATCCACAAAATGGATGGTGTATGTATACGGTAATGACTCACATTAGAGATCGCCCACTTTCAACACCTGTACCTGGCCGCCATGCATAAAAGGTCACACACTTTGCATAGGCCACCACTCCATGATCTTTATCTGAACTTGCCCTTGTCCAGATACTGTACTGCATTGTGCCATCTGCTTCCATGGAGCATCCCCGGTTCTATGGACGCAAGAACCCTCTCACCTCTGCCGTGCCTGTCATGCTGAAAAAGCGAAATGCAGGAGCCGTTTCCACGCCAAGGGCAAAGCGACAGGCTAAGGCCAATAAAGAAAACCTTCTGCTGACCCCAAAGGCTAAGGGTTTTCTTAGATGTAAGCCTCATTATGTGAAGAAGATATACGGTAATACGCTCTCTACGCAAAACGAATGTCAGCCAACCCATCGGACCCGCAGACCACTTCCCATATGCTTCGACGACTCTGCTTTAGCTGTCCCGGAAATCTTCATCCCGTCTTCTCCGCCCCCATCTTCTCCGGTTCCATCTGACGACGCTGCCGCCCCTGAAATCCACGGGTCACTTTCTCCTTTGCTCTTAGACGACTCTGCTTCTCGCCCGGAAATCCAAAGGTCACCTTCTCCATCCCGCTTCGACGCTACCGCTTCTCCTCTACCGGGTATCCACAGGTCACCTCCTCCACTCTCCATCGATGCCGGTTCTCTCCATGGAACCCCCATCTCATCCTTCGTTGCACCCATCCCCCCAGATGTCCAGACGCCATGCACAAGAAGCAGCTCGTTGGACCGGATGCTGAATGGGATAAGTGTGGATCTCCCTGGGAATTCTATTGTGCTGGCAAAGATAGATCTGCTTCTGGAGACCATGTTAAATGTGGAGCAACAGATGCTACAAATGGAGCAATAAATGGATCAACGGATGCTACAAATGGAGCAACGGATGGATCAACGGATGGAGAAGATAGAGGCTGACATTGCGGCATACATTATTTGCTCGGTGCTAATGCCCTGTTTCCCCGACGCCGGAGCAGGAGGGTGACATGGATGTAGTGAATGGGACCTTCGACCCCCTTCCATCACCAAGCGCCCCCCCCTCCACCACAAGATGTAGTGTACATGTATGCCGTTGAGGAGGACATGACAACCCCATCAAGACCACGCCAGGAGACAACACGGCGACCACGACCGGAGGAAAGCTTCCTCCCTGACATCCTACCATCGCCCGTCGCCACAAGCACACCCGCTCCCAAAAGACCTACACCCGCTCGCATCGAAATAGTGCCCGACATCACCCTGCGCGATCTGACAGCAGCGCTTAGAGAGAAGTATAGGGTGATGAGTGCTGGTGTACCCCACAAGTATGCCTTGATCATTTTTAAGCACCATGTTCCCTACATGTTGTACTGCGAGTGGGTGTTCAAAGTGAACTACGATGGGAATCGCGTAAAAAAGGACCTTCCTGCCAATTTAAGGAAAACATTGTGGAAGAATTGCGGCGCTTTTATACAGTTACAGATCCTGTAATGAAAGGCGTTAGAGACTGCATTAATGGCGTTTTGCGCCATGCAAGGAATCGGCCATGGATGGACAATGTGGAGGACTGTCAGTGAGACCATACTGTTGTGCTGAACTGTATTGTACTCTCCATGTTTTGCCCTACAGTACCTGCTGTACTTAAACAAAGGAGCTGTTGTTGTGTGTTTTCTTTCACAGGACATGCACAACTTCAGTCCCTGAGGGCCGCAAACAGGCACGGTTTTCAATGTTGCCCTGAAAACCTGCCCTGTTTGCTGCCCTCTAGGACTGAACTGGTGCAGGTCTGACTGACAGTGTTGCGCACCATCCCACTGTACTGTATACAGTACTGGGTTTCTTTAATAAAGGAGATGTTACTTAAAATGTCACTTTAACTCCCTTTGCCCCATGCACCAAAAATGTTTTGTTATGTTGATGGTTAGAATTGCTGTGCACTTTAAATGTTTCAATATTGTAAATAAATGTTTTTGTTCTGACTCCACCAATAAAAGACCATGTTGAATTGCCTCACATTGTTTCCATTTGCTCCTTTGCCAGTGTAACAAATGTACTGTAGAGGCTTGCTGCACTGTTTTTTACTGCTGGTCGTGCAATTGGCGTAGGAACTATGGCAATTGGCGTGGGAACTAGGTCAATTGGCGTGGGAACTTCTGTTCTAGGGCACCTAGAAATAAAATTTATTTGGCCCCTAGATGTTAGGAACCCCCTCACTTGACCCCAACAGGGTCCCAGCAGTAATGGCGGCGAGAAAGGGTCACGCCGGCGAGGAGGGTCCTACCATTAAGCGCAATGGCGGAGAAAGCTTTGAACCGGCTAAGTCAGAATGAGCAGAAACCTGGAACCCACAACTCCGGTTCGGTTCGAGCTAGAGGGCTCAGATTCGGTCACCATGTAGTCTTAGTTGCGGCAGGATAGCATGGCAAATTGCGACCCTCTCGTGGCAACAGAACGGAGTCAGGGTGATGTTAAAGTTCAGGTTTCTGCCATTGACTTGCATGGCAGAAAAAAAAGCAACTTTGGTAATGTGCTTTTAAACTTTCTTTTTGTATCTCCGATTCCCGGGGGTCTTGGAATGCTGATATTTTGCCACTATGGCAAGGGTCCTCCCGCATGGGGACCAGGTAAATTTCAACCCGCTCAGACCCACAGAGCGGGTTATTTTACATTATACAGTATGTACTTACAGTATATACAGGATTTATATATTTTTATTTTAAAGATATTAAAGAATGTACTGTATTGTATTAAAAACATGTGACTGTAAACCATAGTGACTGACAAATATTTTCACACCCTGATGAAATACTGTCTCAGTGTACTCTCAATTCTCACAGTGCTTTGCACATCAGATTTACATTTCAAATTCGACAGGGGTTTTTCCAAAGCATTACCGTTCAAACAACAGGCCTCTAAGGGTTGGGGGAGGGGGATGGTGTGATTAGACGCAGGCGTACTGTGTTTGTAGCTTGGCTATGGGCGGATTAAGAACACAATGGCAATATGCTTGGCTAGGGAGGGATTAAAAACTCTGGAGGTGTGTGGCTGAAATAGTTAACAGCAGTGTCATTTCAAAAGGCAGTTCATCATAATAATTGGATGAATAAACCCCCAAAGACATCCCCCAAATATAGTACATAAAAAGCAAGTCACTTTAACTCCCTGTGCCCCATGCACCAAATTTTTTTTGTGGCAGATGGATTTAATAAAGGCTGCAGAATGTATTATTGTGTGTTGATGTTTTGAATTGCTGTGCACTTTAAATGTTTCAATATTGTAAATAAATGTTTTTGTACTGACTCCACCAATAAAAGACCATGTTGAATTGCCTCACATTGTTTCCATTTGCTCCTTTGCAAGTGTGACAAATGTACTGTAGAGGCTTCCTGCACTGTTTTTTTACTAGCTGGTCGCGCAATTGGCGTAGGAACTACGGCAATTGGCGTGGGAACTAGGTCAATTGGCGTGGGAACTTCTGTTCTAGGGCACCTAGAAATAAAATTTATTTGGCCCCTAGATGTTAGGAACCCCCTCACTTGACCCAACAGGTTCCCAGCAGTAATGGCGACGAGAAAGGGTCACGCCGACGAGGAGGGTCCTACCATTGAGCGCAATGGCGGAGAAAGCTTTGAACCGGCTAAGTCAGAATGAGCAGAAAAATGGAACCCACAACTCCGGTTCGGTTCCAGCTAGAGGGCTCAGATTCGGTCACCATGTAGTCCTAGTTGCGGCAGGACTGCATGGCAAATTGCGACCCTCTCGTGGCAACAGAATGGAGTTAGGGTGATGTTAAAGTTCAGGTTTCTGCCATTGACTTGCATGGCAGAAAGATAGCCACTTTGGTAATGTGCTTTTAAACTGTCTTTTTGTATCTCCGGTTCCGGGGGTCTTGGAAGGCTGATATTTTGCCACTATGGCAAGGGTCCTCCCGCATGAGGACCAGGTACATTTCAACCCGCTCAGACCCACAGAACGGGTTATTTTACATTATATTCGCGCAATTGGCGTGGGAAATACTTAGGGCCGCGGTCAAGTTCACGGGCAATTGGCGTGGGAACTTCTGTTCTAGGGCACCTAGGAATAAAATTATTTTTGCCCATAGATGTTAGGCACTGTATACCACTGTACAGTATACTGTGGAAGACAAATAATGAAACGATACTGAATATGTAGAATAAATGCATAGTTTTATTTATTCAGGGTTTATTACACAGTATACTGTATGGCCGGAAAACATCAGCATACAGTACAATATTATCCATCGAAATCCCCCCATTAGCCGTTTTCTTTTCTGAGGAAAAAAAAAGAAAAGTTTTAATGTACAGTAATGGCAGCCCCCTAAAGAAGTACCCAGCCAGCCCCACCAAAATAATACGGCAACAAGACAGTACTCACCATAGAATTAAAATTCATTTCCCCCCAGATGTTAGGACCCCAACAGGGTCCGAGCAAGTACAGTACTGTACTTTAAAATAAATTAAATATGCAATTTTACTATTACTGCGTGCGCACGCACAGACTGTGTACTGCAGGTTGAACCACGAAGGTCTTAGACTTCAGAGACAACAGCTCGCAAACGCCCCCATGCATTTTTACACGGCATTGCAGTATTGCAGCCAGCGGGAATAAAATGCTTAAATCACAGCCGCGAAAATAACGCTATACACCCCGGGAGAAAACGACACAAAACCGCACATCACCGGGATCTTCTGAAATTCGCGGAGCTAGCCAAGTAAGAATAAAGTTGGTCGCCAGTGTAGGATTTTAGAAGATGATATGACATACACCAAATTGGCTAAAGATCCTATTTGTGATTTCAAAAAGAAGTTGAAAATACTTTTGGACTATGGTAAAGCATATGGGGTACTATCAGAACAGGAGTATCATTTTTTATGGAAGGATAACCCTATAAGACCAATATTTTATTATCTCCCAAAGGTACACAAAAGCCCCTCCAACCCCCCAGGCAGACCCATCATTGCCGGCATAGATTCTTTAACATCCAATCTATCAGCCTATATTGATATATATCTTCAAAAATATGTGCCAGAGTTAAAATCACATCTAAGAGATACTACTGACATATTAAGAATACTGGAAAATCAAGATTGGACTGATGACTGCTTTTTGGTCACTAGTGACATCACCTCCCTTTATACATCGATAGATCATATCCAGGGATTTGAAGCTATTGATAGAGTGCTTGCAAAAGATAAAGATCTATCCCAGGAACATGCTAATTTTATTTTAGATGGTATCCTTTTTATTTTGAGAAACAACTATTTTTGGTTTGAGGATACTTTTTATTTGCAGAAGCGTGGAACCGCCATGGGTACCAAATTTGCACCCAGTTATGCTAATTTATGGGAATATGGGAAGATGATTATATTTGGTCCATCCCTGAACTGGGTGCAAATTTGGTCCTATGGCGGAGATTTATTGATGATATTATTTTTATTTGGAGAGGTGAAGAAACAGATTTTCTCAGATTCATTGAATACATTAACGATAATGATTCCAATCTAAAATTTACATGCAATTACAGTAAGATTTCTGTCAACTTCCTTGATCTGACTATATTTGCAGAGGAGGGGTGCTAAAAAACTAAAACCTTCTATAAGGAAGTTGACAGTAATAATTATATCTTACCTTCGAGTTGCCACCATAAAAGTTGGTTAGAAAATGTGCCTCATGGCCAATTTAGAAGGGTAAGACGTAATTGCTCAGATCTTAATAGCTTTGAAATACAATCCAAAGTATTGGAGAATAGGTTCCTAAGTAGGAAATACAACCCGGGTAATTTTAAAAATGCTATAACAAAAGCAAGAGATCTAGATAGAAGTAATCTGCTAAAAACAAAAACTGCGGAAAAATCAGACACAACTAATAAAGACAAATTCAGTTTTTCATTTTAACCAATTTTAATAAAGATTCAAATAAAATTGTGAAAATTATAAAGAAATATTGGCATATTATCCAAAATGACACAATATTAGGTGATGTGGTTCCAGATGTGCCCACGGTTATATTCAGGAGGGCAAATAATCTGAAGCGTCAACTAGCCCCAAGTTCATTGCCTAAAATAAAAGAAAAAAGAGAAAATAATTGGCTACCTACAATATAAGGTTTTTTTGGATGCACAGTTTGTAAGGTCTGTAAATAAAGAACAACTGATAAATTTTCTTTCACTTCACATGTGACAAAAGAGAAATATGATATTAAACACCATGTCACATGCAGAACTGATTATGTAATTTATATGATCACATGTCCTTGTGGTCTTCAATATATCGGCAAAACTTCCAGGGATGTAAGGATCAGAATCCTAGAACATGTAGGCAACATCAGAAGAGGGCTAACCACACACCTTTTGTCAGATCATTTCATAAAACATCACCAAGGCAACAGCACAGGATTGACCTTTACGGTGTTAGAAAAAGTACTACCTCATTGGAGAGGAGGCGACCGTGATGTTCAACTAACTAAAAGGGAAGCCTACTGGATCTTCACATTGAGTCCTCTAGGAACTAGAGTTTTCAATGTGGATATTGAACTAGGGGTGTTCCTGTGATGTTGATTGTGAATTTAATATAATAATATGATATTGTATTCATCCCGTTTTTTTTTCTTTCTTTTTCCTTGAGCACAACCACAATCGTCGCAATTTTATTATTGTAAAACTTGATACTGTACATAGGTCAGATAGTTTTTTAGTCTTTTATATAATTTTTATATATTTTATACATTTATATTACCAATTTTTATATTTCATATGATGCCATATATACATTTCCCTGTACTATTCTTGTGTTTTATTTTACCCTTTATAAATGATAATAAGACAGATGCAGTGTATGACACTGCACCAACCCACTCTGTTAATACATATGAGACTACCTCAATTGAATATATGTGATACCATTGAATTTATGTGATACCACTTTAATTGTACAATTAGGTCTTAATTAGAGGGAGGGCATTAGGGTATATAACAGTTTAGTAAGCAGCTATTAGTCACTCCTGAGGAAGTCGCCAGAGAGAGCGACGAAACGCGTAGAGTGTTCCAGTCCAACAGCCACGAGAAGGGAGACACGAGAATTCCACTGTAACCATCTGATCCGGAAGTCCCCGGCGCACTGGAAGTGACACAGCGGGAGTCTGGGAGGCTCTCGGCGTGCCGGAAGTGAAGGGACGAAAGCTCCGGTGTGGATTCAAGTGTTTCCAGAGAGAGCAGAGGTGACTGAGTACCTAGAGGAATCACGAGCCCCAGGGATATCCGTCAACCGCTACCTATGAGTGCCCACATCGACCGTATGAAGTGTAAGCCTTGAATCATGTTTTGATATTACAATTGTTTTACCTCTACACTATATGGTCTCTCTTTTTTCTCCTTTGGAGGTTGTGATTGGTGGCTGCTGTTTACACATAGGGCGCATCCACCCCTTAATTTGGATGACTGTCTAATTTGATTACTTAAAATGTGAGTAGTCATTTTGGATGAATTTTCACCTTTTTCACTGTGATATGTTTTTCTATTCTATGACTTTGAGACGAACTCCCCTGACGCTTTGAAGACTTTTGAATGAGTATGATCATACATTGCAATAAACTACTTATCAAATGAACCCTGTTTGTCAGTTTGGAACATTAACAGCACCCCTTACCCATGCATTGTGTGGTCTCATTACATGTGATTCTTTAACATGATTATCTTTGTCTAAGTATGTACAGTAGATGATATCTCATGATATTCTCATTTTTAATAAAGTCTTCCAATGATGGCATAACCTGTGTGTCACTGTGAGGCTAATAAAGCCTAAGCCCTCTGGTTGCCCTTGGGTCCATGGCAGATGCTTTTCCACTTTTCATGTTCCCTTTACACCAGACTCATGAAACTTGCTGTGTGCAAGTTTTAGGTGGGATATTTGGGTAAGATTGCAATTATTTTGTTTGCAGGAGTTCGGGGGCCGGATCTACTGGTAGTACCTTAATTATACCTGGCAAGCAGGCATGATTTGC